>NC_056749.1:524589737-524747237 GCF_019279795.1 Protopterus annectens | reverse complement strand
AAATTCACATTTCACAGTTTTCTCCACATAATGCAGGTTTTCTATGTATATCCAGCATTTTAATATATGCCATAATGCTTGTGTATATACTTAATCATTTAAACAAGAATTTGCTGAAGTGAACAGTGAATTTCTGTTAAGAAAAAATGTCAGTGACAAATGTATATTTCCCTTTGCAAGCAAGCAAGCATGAGTGACCTTGCAGCATACAGATTTCTTTTATTGTTTAGGAAGGTCTTTTAGTTAGCACAAAGGATCATACAAAGCAAAACGGAGAAATGGGCTTTCCATTCTCATCATGTTTGTATTCCTTTCTTAGACACTCATTTCCAAATTGTGCTTATCCTTTTCCTCAACTTCTATTCCTAACATCGCATACAGTACTTCTCTACAAGGCAACAGACTGTTCAAGCTCCCACATCACACCCTGCCGTAACGTAGCCTAATTATATAATTCTGGGAAAAAATAAATGTTCTACTGATCTCAAAAGACTATAGATTTGCAAAAGTGGTTTTCCAGAATCTTGTTTTACCCTTGTCCCCAAACCATAGTAACATCACACCCACATTATTTCTAAAGCTTCAACATTTTATTCACCGGCCTACCATAAAAATGTCA
Organism: Protopterus annectens; assembly: GCF_019279795.1. Classification (NCBI taxonomy): domain Eukaryota; kingdom Metazoa; phylum Chordata; order Ceratodontiformes; family Protopteridae; genus Protopterus; species Protopterus annectens. The sequence goes on along the minus strand of NC_056749.1, from coordinate 524,746,618 downwards.
CCTTAGTTTTACAGACAGAAGAGCACAGCAATGCTACTATTGAAATGGCACATTATTTGTAAATGCATGCAGTTTGACTTTCAGCTACACAATCAATGTGAATTATGTACAACACAAGATGTCATTATATTGCCAGCACTGCAGCGTAATCCTGTTATTGTAGCCACTCTTAAATATATGTGGTCTTAGGGTCATAAGTATGTACTAGGCTAATGCTAATCAATAAATAAATAATAACAATAAATAATGAACACTGGGACCTTTTTAAACCCAGCCATGCATCCCAAATTGCTGTCAAGTTCTGGTACCCTTGGTAGGTATAACCAGGAGCTTGAGAGATGAACCATTTGCAGGCTGCCTGTGTGCATTAGAGACATAGATGCCAAACCAGGAATGCATTTCCTTTTCCCCAATGAATTGTCTAAGTTACACTGGAACTGGTTTAGAGCGGAACTCTATTTCACAATCTTGTATCTGTCTATTCAAATTAAGTGTCATGGTTTGGGACCAGTGAATGGCCAAGAGAGTTAGCTTATAAGTTCTGCATAACTGCATGAAATTTTGTTTTCTCTTTAAGTCAAATTTCATGCTGTTTGCACAGATGCATTTGGAAATTCTGCTTTTATCTTCATATGATATGGTGACTACAGTTCTATAGCAGTAATAGACAATGATAAAATGTTGTAACAGTAGTAATGAAAAGTAATGCTACTGGGAAAGAATGCTATAAGTTGCATGTGGTTTCCTGTACTATTTGAGAAACTCTTCTGTTGTAGTAGAATGAACAGTGCAGGAGCACAGTACTAGAAGGCTGGTAGAGAGTGAGTATACAAAAATATTATAATGGGCACAACATACCACTTGATTTTGACAATTATTTATTGTAATAGTGCAGTAGTACTGTTCACGTCAAGGCAGTAAGAGCACTACAGTGCCATAGGTAGGAAATGGGTGCAGTTATAAAAGCAAAACATGCCTGTATTGCTTATACATAGCAGATGCTGCCTGACTATACAATATATTTTATGATAAAAATCTATCAGTAAAAATAACACAATCATAGCATTTCCAAAGTTACAATGAACACTGAAATATCAGTAATTATTTGATTGCCAGACTGAACGTATCCTACACATTTTCTGTAAATTTGATTATATATGTTATTATAAAATGCTATCACTGCACAATTGCATTACTTCCTACAAATGGAATGCACAGAAGAGTCAAACTGAACACAGAGAAATATGGTGTCTTGTAACAGTACTGTATGCATGCATGACAAGTAACAGGTGTTGTTAAACTAAGTATCAGAAGTATACTATAGGAGGGAGCGTGGCCAAGATGCCAGTCTGACAGCTGCAGGAATCCATAGCTCTGCTTAGATTTTAATATCCTGACAGGAAATATACTTTAGTTTTTAGAAAAATCTAACTAAAAGTATACTAAAAGATAGATTAACATAGACTCTTTATTATTTTCTAAAAAATTAATACATAGTCAAAAGAATTTTTTAATTATTCATGTCAAGAAGTTTTCTACTGGAGATCCCAACATGAACAACTCAAACAACCCACACCAGGGAGTGCAGTGAAGAAAGAACTACATCTTATAATAACAAACATCCAAGAACTGTCACTAAAGCATGAGCAACGTGAAGAACCCACACCAGGAGAGTGCAGTGAAGAAAGAACTACATCTTATAATAACAAACATCCAAGAACTGTCACTAAAAACATGAGCAACGTGAAGAACCCACACCAGGAGAGTGCAGTGAAGAAAGAACTACATCTTATAATAACAAACATCCAAGAACTGTCACTAAAAACATGAGCAACGTGAAGAACCCACACCAGGAGAGTGCAGTGAAGAAAGAACTACATCTTATAATAACAAACATCCAAGAACTGTCACTAAAAACATGAGCAACGTGAAGAACCCACACCAGGAGAGTGCAGTGAAGAAAGAACTACATCTTATAATAACAAACATCCAAGAACTGTCACTAAAAACATGAGCAACGTGAAGAGCCCACACCAGGAGAGTGCAGTGAAGAAAGAACTACATCTTATAATAACAAACATCCAAGAACTGTCACTAAAAACATGAGCAACGTGAAGAACCCACACCAGGAGAGTGCAGTGAAGAAAGAACTACATCTTATAATAACAAACATCCAAGAACTGTCACTAAAAACATGAGCAACGTGAAGAACCCACACCAGGAGAGTGCAGTGAAGAAAGAACTACATCTTATAATATCAAACATCCAAGAACTGTCACTAAAAACATGAGCAACGTGAAGAACCCACACCAGGAGAGTGCAGTGAAGAAAGAACTACATCTTATAATAACAAACATCCAAGAACTGTCACTAAAAACATGAGCAACGTGAAGAACCCACACCAGGAGAGTGCAGTGAAGAAAGAACTACATCTTATAATAACAAACATCCAAGAACTGTCACTAAAAACATGAGCAACGTGAAGAACCCACACCAGGAGAGTGCAGTGAAGAAAGAACTACATCTTATAATAACAAACATCCAAGAACTGTCACTAAAAACATGAGCAACGTGAAGAACCCACACCAGGAGAGTGCAGTGAAGAAAGAACTACATCTTATAATAACAAACATCCAAGAACTGTCACTAAAATGGACAGATTTGAAAACAAAATGGATATTATCAAACAAGAATGCATAAACAACTGGAACTTCTAAATGGAATAGTAAAAAAAAAAACAATCTGAACAGATTCTTGCCTTAGAGGAAACAGTAACTGACCAGGAAACTAGAGTGACAGAAAATGAACATCACAATGAATTTCTTCTGAAACAAAACACCAGGCTGATTGGGAAACTGGAAGACCTTGAAAGTAGATCAAGGAGGAGTAACATAAGAATATATGTAATTCCTGAGAAAGAAGAGGTTGCTAACATTATTATGTTCCTCGATAAGTGGTTTTCATCAGCACTAAACATGCCTGAATCCCTTTCATTGGTCCCTGGCAAATCCAGCTTCATCTCTGACTCCATCTAACCCCAGGTCTATAATAGATTTCTTTCCTCACAAGACAAGGACTTAGTGCTGAAATCGGCTTGGACTAAATCCCCTATCAAAATGGGTGAAAAAGTTATTAATTTTGACAATGACTATACATCTACAGTCATATCCAGAAGAAAGGAGTGTGTTCCTCTAATTAAGTCCTTGAAAAAAGCCAATATTAAAGCTCAAATTCTTTTTCCTGCAAGAATAAAAATCACCTTGCCAGAAGGAGTGAAGATCTTTCATTCCCTACAAGAAGCAGTAGAATTTATCCAAAAGAAGAAAATACTGTCAGACATAGAAGAAATGGAATGGTCATCCCAGAGTTTAAAGAGACAGGCAACAAAAAATGGATGGTCTATGAAGGAAGGAGCAAATACAACTAAGAAATTAAAGGACAAATGAATAAATTCCTTTTAGTTTTAAATGTTTTGTTTTATGAATCATAATACATTTGATTCTGGAAAATCTCTATAATGTAAGGTAATATGAATCATCTATATTATTAACTTTCTCTTTTCCTTTCTATATCTACTTCTTCAAGTAACATATACTACCAAGTATTTAAATAACATTCTCTCTCTTTCTCTCTCTCTCTCTCTCTTCTTTCTTCCTATTCTTTTTTGTTACTAATGTTCCTTTTCTCTCTTTTCCTCACTATAAGTACTTTGTATACTTTTCCCTTTTAAATAACTACAAATGATATATGTCTTCTCATTCTTCAGTAATAGTATAATTTGACTTAATACCAAAGTGCATTTTTTCTAGTGGGTCAGTGGTGGGATAACAATATGTTGCTGATTAGTGTTTCTAACTAGATGTTTTCGACTCTTTGTTTAGGCACATATAAACATTAATACAGTACATTAATGGTGTTTTCTAGATGGCTAAATATAGGCTTTTAATATATATATATATATATATATATATATATATATATATATATTTATATATATATATATATATATATATATATATATATATATATATATATATATATATATATATATATACACACACACACACACACACACACACACACACACACACACACACACACACACACACACACACACACTAGGTTCTTTTTTTCCTCTGGTCTGGTTAATTGGTGGGTAAATGACTGAAATGTCATAAAATGATTTCTGATTTGAGGCAACTGTTGTTACTTCTAAATAGTTGTTTTTATATGAAAGGGTTAATTTTTTCATGATGCTGATGTTTTGTGAGGAAACTGGTGGTCTGTGTGACTGTTCTCATTGTGGAGATTCATGACATGCACTGACAAGGCAGCTTGACTGCTTTTTTTTTGCTTTCTGTAAACTCTAAAAGCTTTAAGACTTGATTTCACACTGAAAATGCTTTTTTCCTCACTAGGGACAACCTCTGCTGTGCATGAGCCTATTTAGATACTTTTTAACAAGTTTATGAACCTGCACCTGACCTTTTGAACTTATTAAATGGCTGTATCTAGAATTATTTTGTCTTGTAATTCTGTTATCCTTCACTTAGATACTTTAAATGGTAAATAATTAGTTCTGATAAAAGTGTTTATCTCCTTTGAAAATACCTATGTTCTTTTATAGATGCATACATCCTGCAGATTCAGTGACACTTTTGGTAACTAAATGACATCAAATGAACTAGGGGCTGCATTAGAAAACTCATTATGCATATTAACATCGGACTTATGTTACATAACTAAACCTTTAGTAACTAAACAGAGGGTTGTAAGGCTGTTTTTGTAATACGTGTTTTTATATATATATATATATATATATATATATATATATATATATGGGTTACCTTTACATTATCGAATGTTCAAATGTTTGACAGTCATATGGCTGAAACCCTATCATCGAACATTCAAATGTTCGACAATGTAAATTTAACAAAAAAAAAATTAAGCAAAACAAAAGATGTATAGCAGGGGGGCAAGCCCACCTGCACCCCCCACACCTCCCTACTTAAATATACCAACTCTGAGATCACACTACATTGTGGTAATGGGAAATATTCCTGTTCTGCGCTGTCTGGAGATGTCCATTCAGTCATTTGCCGTGACCACAATTAAGTGTGATCTCGGAGTTGGTATATTTAGGTAACGGTGGTGTGGGGGGTGCAGGATGCTTGCTATAGACACTGTTTTTTATTTTATTTCTACCATATTATCTTACCTTTACATTGTCGAACAATCAAGTGTTCGATGCTATGGTTTCAACCATATCATTGTCGAACATTTGAACATTCGATAATATAAGGATAACCCATATATATATATATATATATATATATATATATATATATACATATATATATATATATATTCAACAGATCCTTACATGAAAAATGTTAGATAGATGACTGACAAAATGGTTAAAACTTCTGATGTTTCTTGAAAAGTCTTGGAAATATTCAACTGCTACAAAAACACGAACTTTGAACAAAGTGAATCCGCTTAGGCTGAACGCTTATCCAATTCGCTTTATTGAAATAAAATCAGACTTCGTAATTTTAAAAGGCACATCAATGAACATTTTTCATTCAATCCAAGGTTCGTGAATGCATTAAGTCGGATTTGCCATAATAATTCACTTTTCTCCAGTAATAGGTTGATAGGTCCCCCTCGAATATCTTGTTTTACTTGATGGATGACTTTAAAACAAAAGTTGTGTTCAGGAAAATCCATGACATGCTTTGCTAGAGCGTTTTCTTCTTTTTGTAGGTTTATACTTCTTAAGTGTTCATACACTCTATCTCTCAACCTACACTCCGTCTTACCTATGTAAAACGACGGGCAAGCTTGACAATTAGCCACATAAACAACTCCTTTTGAATTGCAATTGTATTTCCCTCTAGTTTGGATTTTAATTCCATTGATGTTTACTGATGTTCCTGTAATCATATAATTCTATGAGCAATAGTAAAATTGACCCATTTCTCTCAAAATTTTTCTTCATTAGCTTGAATGTTTCTTTGGAAAATGTCTTTGAAGTTGGAACCTTTCTTCCATACAATTCTAGGTTGTAAACCTAGTTTAGATGCCAAAAATTGATCTTCATTAAATATATTCCAATTCTTCAAAATAATTGCTTTAATAGTAGCAAAATCCAAAGAAAAACGTATAATGCAAGCTAAGTTATATTTAAGAGGATGCAACTGATCATTAATTCTAAGATCAAGCTGGGTTACTTCTACTAATGAAGAATTATGATGTTGTTTCTTTAATATAGGTATAAAGTAACCATTTAGCCTTTTTATATTAACCTCTTCTATTATAGGATCCAAAAAATGGATTGGGTATTGTCTATTAAGGAACATATGTTTCAATTTCAAACATTCCTGATCAAAGTTCTCATCTCTAGTGATCATTCGTGTAGCTCGGACAAGCTGGCCTTTAACTACATATTTTTTTCTGATGTAAAGGATGTGCACTATAATAACAAAATGAAAGACATCTTGAATAAGTTGGTTTTCTGAATATATCCGCTTCATAAGCCTGTTGTGATCTGTTCTTGGTTAATTTTACATCCAAATATGTTATAACATCTTTATTGAATGTATAAGTAAAATGCAGAAAATCAGTATTATCATTAAACATTTCTACAATTTCAGCTGCTTGTTTTTCATCTCCTCGAAATATTATTATGATGTCATCTATGAATCTAGCATAGAAAGTTATGATGCCTTTAAGTAAATCATTACTGAATACATGATTTCTCTCCCAATAAGACATTACTAGATTCCAATAGTGGATCCACATGGGAGCCCATTGCTCCACATATTCTTCTGCCTGTAAAATTTATTTTCAAGTGAATGAAATTATAAGACAAAATTATGTCTAATAATTCTCCTACTAGAGATATTTCACTTGATTCATGGGACTTTTGAATAAAATAAATAACACCATCTATACCCAATTGGTGAGGTATACTGGAATAGAGTTCTTTCACATCCACTGTTAAAAACTTATTATCTTCTTGATAGATGGTGTTATTTATTTTATTCAAAAGTCCCATGAATCTTTTAATATCCACTGCTAAAGAAACATATTTCTTTAAGATCCCATCCACATATTTTGCACAAGCATATGTGGAGGATTATTAGACATCCACTATTGGTCTAAATGGTGGGTTGTTAGTGTCTTTATGGATTTTACGGACTCCAAAAATTGTTGGTACTTTAGGGGCATACATCAACAAATAATTAAATTCTTGTGAAATAATTCTTGCCTCAATGAGTAATTCATTAAGATAACTTCTAATAAATTGATTAGAGCTATTATATTCACTCAAGGATGAATGCTCATATGAATCCATACTCAAGATGTCTTTGATTTTGTTATTATAGTCCAATCTATCCATAATTACTAATCCGTTGATATAAGGAGCTGGATATTATCTCTCTCATCTTTAGATAAATTATATATGTGATTTCTGCTTTTTTGGTCCAATTGTCTTAAATCAATACACATTTTATAAAAGTGTGAATTGTAGGATGTAAGGGGGGATTATAGCAACTGGCCACTCTTAGGGAATTATCCGTCGCATTAGATTCTCCCAATAATTGTTTTAAATTCAATTTTCTTACAAAAAACTTGATATCACAGATAGTTTGTGCTAAATTCATCTTATGAGATGGAACAAAAGTCGATCCTTTTGCTAAAGTATTAGCCATATCTTCTGTCATGAAGAATAATTGTAAATGAGAAAATCTTGTTGTGTATTTTTTACTATTGTCATAGAATTTGATTCGTTATGATATATCATCTCTTGTGGTTGTGGTTCTTCCTCCTGTTCCATTGTTTCCTCTGGTTCAAACCCTGACCCCCATAAGAAGTAGATGCCTGTTGGTTACATCCTTGTTCATTAGTGTTTCCATTATTGTTATTGTTGTTATTATTACGTTCTTTTATTCTATCACTTCTCCTTAAACTATCTTCTTGTGTATTATTTACATTATTATTGCCATACAATGTAGATGGATGTAAATTACCTGATGAAAAAATCTGTAGTTAAAGGCCAGCTTGTTCGAGCTGCACGAATGATCACTAGAGATAAGAACTTTGATCAGGAATGTTTGAAATTGAAACATATGTTCCTTAATAGACAATACCCAACCCAATTTTTGGATCCTATAATAGAAGGGGTTAATATAAAAAGGCTAAATGGTTACTTTATACCTATATTAAAGAAACAACATCATAATTCTTCATTAGTAGAAGTAACCCAGCTTGATCTTAGAATTAATGATCAGTTGCATCCTCTTAAATATAACTTAGCTTGCATTATATGTTTTTCTTTGGATTTTGCTACTATTAAAGCAATTAATTTGAAGACTTGGAATATATTTAATGAAGATCAATTTTTGGCATCTAAATTAGGTTTACAACCTAGAATTGTATGGAAGAAAGGTTCCAACTTCAAAGACATTTTCCAAAGAAACATTCAAGCTAATTCGACAATAATTTTGAGAGGAATGGGTCAATGTGGTAACTGCTCATACTGCCACTATATGATTACAGGAACATCAGTAAACATCAATGGAATTAAAATCCAAACTAGAGGGAAATACAATTGCAATTCAAAAGGAGGTGTTTATGTGGCTAATTGTCAAGCTTGCCCGTCGTTTTACATAGGTAAGACGGAGTGTAGGTTGAGAGATAGAGTGTATGAACACTTAAGAAGTATAAACCTACAAAAAGAAGAAAATGCTCTAGCAAGGCATGTCATGGATTTTCCTGAACACAACTTTTATTTTAAAGTCATCCATCAAGTAAAACAAGATATTCGAGGGGGACCATTCAACCTATTACTGGAGAAAAGTGAATTATTATGGCAAATCTGACTTAATGCCTTCACGAACCCTGGATTGAATGAAAAATGTTCATTGATGTGCCTTTTAAAATTACAAAGTCTGATTTTATTTCAATAAAGCGAATTGGATAAGTGTTCAGCCTAAGCGGATTCACTTTGTTCAAAGTCTTGGAAATATTGACAATCTTCTTAACCTTCAGCTTCTAATGTTTATACATGCTTTTTGTTAAAAATATATATATGCTTTATCCACCTAGTACAAATGTTTATAATTTAATAGTTTTTAGAAAGAATAAGAATCTGAAAAATATCTTTGAGAGAAAGAAAAATGCTACAAGGGCGATAGGTGGAACATGCACTAAATATGGCACATTTAAATGTGGTAGATATGCACAATGCCCATTTATAGCAGGAACAAAAGATTTAGATATTCCCAGTATAAATATGAGATTGACAGGAAACAAATATTACAGCTGCTACACTAAAGGTGTGGTATATTTATGTTACTGTAAGAAGTGCTGGAAATATTATATTGGAAAAACAGAACGTAACCTAAGGATACGTATATATGAACACATAAGAGATATTATCAAAAAGAATGACAATAATGCATTATTCAGACACACCCGAATATGCAGTGATGCGGACTTTAAATTTTGGATACTTGAAGAGGTAGTTCTGCAGGAAAGAGGTGGGGACTAGGAAACTAAACTAAAATTTAGAGAGATGATTTGGCAGTTAAGGTTAGACTCATGTTGGAATTACGGATTAAATGACCACATTTCCATTAACCCTCCATTAAGATTCTTGCAGAAGACCCCAAAAGACATCATTAGGGTCACTATTTTTTATAACCCCCTGGCAAAACACACACACAACTTCATACATACATATATTAAATTATAAACATTTGTACTAGATGGATAAAACATATATATTTTTTAACACAAATGAATGTATATTAACAGGAATATAAAACAAATTAATACATCTTATTATTTTTTTAGAGATTGTATATATACTTTTCTAACATTTAATACATACATCGATATTTTACATGACATTTTTTTATATATAAGCATTATTTATTATGTATTTATTTTATATCTTAACATTAATTCACATATAAATAATTTATGATTTTAGAATTTGTGGGTCAGTTTCTTTTTTCTTACACATATACATACAATTTTTTAACAAAATGTTTTTAAATTGTCTGCATATCATACCAGCAATGGTTAAAATTTGTATTAATTAATGGCCAGCCAGTAAGAATTTAAAAACAATCAATTGAACAACTTGTTTAAATGGATATGGTATTTAAACGGAGGTTGTACTTGTTAAAGTAGATTCTGATTAAGGCTCCGTACTGAAGATGAAAGCACTCAATCTGGTTGTTTTTAGTATTTTGTTTCATTAGTTCTATTACAATAAACTTTGATTTACCGTCAGTTTGGATTTTTGGAATACTGTTTATCACAAGGGAATTATTGTGTTCCAGGATATGGAGGAAAGCCTTTATTGCTACTGGATTGCGCCTTGTTTTTTTATTTGTGGTTGTGTGTTATTTTGGATATAAAAGTAAACCTAATAACACACCAGTTTTGGAGACAGATAATGTAATAAATACGTTTATTCAAGAAAATATAACTACTAAGGTGTCAATGCAACAAAATAACATATTAAATAAACAAATAACACTAACAGAAGTGAAAGATCAAATAAGAAATTTAAAAGATAATAAAGCTCCAGGACTGGATGGAATAATTCCTGAACTATATAAGATTTTTCCTGAATATATAATAAAGAAAATGATGAGTGTCTTTGCTATGGTTAAGCAAAAATGTATAACATCCCCATCATGGAAATATTCAATTATCTCCCCATTTTAAAACAAGGTAAGGACCCCAAATCTTGTGATTCATATAGGCTAATTTCATTACTAAACACTGATTATAAAATTTTCATGACAATATTAACTAATAGGATAAAGAAAATATTACCTAATCTAATACATAATGATCAGATAGGGTTTATTCTTCATAGAAAAGTGCAAGATAACATTATTAAAGTATTATCATTAATGGACATAGCATGTGAATACAAAGAACAGCTAACTATTAGCCTAGACATAGAAAAGGCTTTTTATTCTATTAATTGGTCTTATTTACAAAGAATTCTGATTGGTTTTGTCAACTTATTAATGAAAATTTATAGTGGGGCACAAGCTTATGTGAAAATCAGATCATGTCTATCCTCACCACTAGAAATCCTCAAGGGAACTAGACAAGGTTGACCTTTTTTACCATTATTCTTTGCTCTTTCAATGGAACCTTTTGCTACATATATCAGAAACAAGCAAAATATAAAATACTTTCAAGTTAATAAGGACTTTTGTCCTAAGATACAATTATTTGCTGATGATATGTTATTAATGTTGGTTGATATTGATGGCTCTTTGCATGATGTTATAAATACCTTAAGCAAGTTTGAAAGAATTTTAAGGCTTAAATTTAATCATAATAAATCCAAAACATTACTAATTAACAAAAAGATCAAGAAAAACCTAAGAGAGAGAATAGCCTGTTTAATTGGGAGAATGATGTATTAGAATGTTTGGGTGTCAGTATAAAGAGTACATGGAAAGAATCTGTTAAACTACAATAATTTAATAACTACCATTAGTGAACTAATCAAAAGATGGAATAAGATGTCCTTCACAATGGAAAATAGGCTCTCTTTAATTAAAATGATAATTTTACCTAAAATTTTATTTTATATACAGTCATTGATACTACCCCCCTCCCAAAAACTTAAATGGCACATTAGAGCTTGGAACAGTAATGAGATAGCATTCCCTAGCTTAGATCTTTATGGCAAATCAGTTCTAATTAATGTAATATTACATTGGATCTTACCTACCTATATATCTGGCTGGAAATAATATATAAGATTCATATAACTGATGTCAGAACTATAGAAAATAAATGTAAGCAACAATACGGAATAAGAAGAGTTCATTGGCTTTTATGTGAATTTTGTTTATTTAATAAGAAGTTTATGGCATTAATCAAATATTTAATAACTTTAAAAATATAATTGATTGTAATTACAACATTAATCAATTCCTATTTCTTATATTCCCTATAGCATACTCCCCTGATTGCCTAGATTCGTTCAACATCAATTGAGAAAAAAAAAGAGAGCAAAAGAAAAATGTCTGGACAGATGTCAAAAAGAAGAAGCAAAAGACTGATACTGTTACAGCCAAATCTCTCAATGCATCTACTATAATATGAATTGTTTTAACATTACTTTAGAGGATCACTTTTACTGCTTGGAATTTTAAAACAAAGATAACTAACTACTGGAATCTTTATCTATATTTTTTGAAAATAGATGACACATGAGAGTTTTCACATTACCTCAGGTATGTAAAACGGTACTTTTCTTTCACAGAAGGAGGGTTATATAGCACATAAAATATTTATACTGTAAATCACCATACACAGTATATGTGTATTTTCTCTTAATTTTCTCTTTTCTTTCTTTCTCTTTCTTCTTTCTTTTCTCATTATTTATTTTAACTGCATCTTGTCTCCCTTTCTAAATTCTCTCCTATTTATTATACTAATATAGTCTGTATATATATTTAATAACTCACTATCTATACATAGATAAATAGTCTAAAATAATTTAGTTTTAAGGTACACCAACTGGAATAGTGAACTTAATTGTTATTACAATATTTATTAGATTAACTATAGTCACTGTTATGCTTATTGGGATTGGGGACATGTTCGTGATTAACTCTGAAATGTTCCATTCATGTACATATGTCCTTTGAATTATTTTCTTTTAGTATTAACAAATACATAAAAAAAAAAAGAAAAGGAGGGAAAATGGACTGTTGGTTAAGAGAAATGAAGCTTTCTTCACATTCTGTTTGTGTTGCCATAGCAACAGTAAACAATTGCTACAGTTTCTAAGGACACTGTGAACCTGTGAAGTGCATTTAGCCTCACAGATAACAAATAATAAGAAAAAGTAATGTTTAGTTATTAAAATGGAAAACAACCTAAGCAAGGTAAAATAAATACATAATAGGACTATTTGTAAATATTTTATGATTTATCCTCATAGGATTACATATTCCTGGAAACACTCTTGAAATTTTCCCAAACTACATGTGCACTAAAATGTGCACTTAAATGTAGCTGCTTGATTAAAAAGTATTACTCAGTTTAATGTACTGATTTCACAAGCTGTCAGCACTGTAAAAGTTTCATTTTGTATGTTACTTGAATTTGTTAGTTTCTAGACCATATGACAAGATACATATTTCTTTTTGCAACATGTTATTTTTGCAGTTACCTCACACTCTGTACAAACTCACTTGGTAACTGATAGCTATTCATTTAAAATATCAGTTTAAATATTAAATATGCCCTTGAAATGCTATTGACATTTTGACAAAATATAATCTGAACTGTAAAATGAATGACTTGAAAGAAGTGATGCATAGATTTCAAAGACAGTTCTTGACACCACAGTAAAAGTACAATATATATTCACAAGGAAGTATTGAAATGTTTTAGTCTTCCAGTTAAAATAGCTTACTGTCAAAATTTTGCGATATCTGAAAGTGTGAAGAGCTAGGAAATTACTATTCTTTGTCTTTATAATGATTATTAGACAGATGTTAGACTCTGCTTAGTTTAATGAATTGTGACATATGTTTATGAGAAAAAGTGGACTCAACTACTCACATTGAACTACACATTCCTGGAAACTCAACTGAAATGTCGCCAAATTACTTGGGCATTTAAATGGAACTGCCTGATTAATAAGCATAACTTACTTTAACAACCTGAATCCATAAGCTATCCGTTATATATGCTACATCATATATGTCACTTGCATATGACACACAAAAAAATACATATTATTTCTGCAACATGCTATATTTGCAATAACCATACATTCTAAACTAAATTATCAACTGACAAGTTATTTATTTGAAACATCAGCCTAAATATTAATTGTGCCCTTGAAATGTTGTTGCCATTTTTAACAAAACAAAACCTGAATTGATAAGAAATTATTTGAAGAAGTGAAGTATTGTACAGATTTTCAAAGACAGCTATTGACACTAAAATATAAGTAGAAATTTATACATGCAAGGAAAAATTGAATTGCTTTATACTTTTAGTTAAAATAGCTTATTGTTAACTTTTTGCTTTATTAGAAAATATAAAGAGCTAGGAAATTATTTCTAATTTGTCTTTATAATGTTTACTAAAGTGATGTTAGTCACTGACTTGTTTGATGAATTGCGAGTCATGTACAAGATGGACTACTGAATGTTATTTCTGTTTACCTGTGTTTGCTGAATTTCTTTTATTAGTGCTGAATTAAAATGAGGAAAAGAAAGGGAAGGGAAATCTTTGCTTTTGGTCAAGGGAGGAGAGGATTAAGAGTATTCTAGCTGCCCTGAGAACTCTCTAAGATGCTCTAAATACTATTTGATTAATGCTTACCTAAGGCAAGTCTTGATTACCATATAGGTACCTTCACATTCATTCTAGATCTGATGTGATTACCCATACTGGAAGCAGGAGCTGTCCTGTGCAGGATAGGAATTGTCAGGGTGATCATAGTTCATTCTTAGACTCTGCTTTGTAAATCTATAAATATGTAAAAGCACTGCACACTAGAATATAGGCCGCCTCTACTCAGAGTCAGGATACCACTGATAAGCCATGTCTTTTCATAAGTGTAAGTTGAAGTTGGTAAGCTGAAGATTGGGAAAGTAAAGGAAGACAGTACACCTACATACATTTTTTTATTTTATTGGTAGTCACTCATTGTCTCCTGTAGAGTCCTTTTAGTCAAATTATTTTAATAATAATCTATTTGTTGTTGGCTTATTTAGTGTATGCTCCTCTGTTGCATTTAATTTATCCAAAATGACATATCTGACATATTTGGGATCTCTTAAGGGTAACTAAATACTGAATAATTTCTAAGTCAACTTAATAATTGTTTACACTACTAACATTCCATCCTGATATATAAAATACTACAGAACAATAATAAAATAATATAAAATTTCATATTTCTTTTAAGAAAATTCTCCATATAATAATTTAACATATGGAGCTCAGTTGATATTGTTGGTTAAAGGTATGAGTGATAATCCAATAGATCTATCTTTATCTATTGGATTAGGAATGAATTTCATTCCATGTTTAATGGGAAATTCATATGTGCTTGTATTTGATACTTTAGAATTAATTTTTTTTAGAAGTACGTTTTTAAAGCCTGACCAGAATTTTACCCTACTTGTATTTAAAGAAAAAATAACATTAAATTACACTCCCAAGTTTACACACATACAAATAAATTCAATGGTATCAGAGAATATGGTATAACTACTATAATCAAAATAAAAAAAGAAGCAAAAAGTTTATTCCAACAATAACTTGAAATGGATTTAACATTCTTATCATTAAATACTAAAGGCTTAAATAATGCAAATAAAAGATTAAACTTACTAAAATGTTTAAGTCTAAATAAGGCACAAGTAGTATTTCTCTAGGAAATGCATTTTAAGACTAATGACAGCTTTATTTGGGACCCTAAGGACTATACAGTCTTAGCTCAATCCTCCTATAGAACAAAGACAAAAGGAGTATCAGTTCTCTGGAAGAAAAACATAATCACTCCAAAAGTTATTTATAAATATGAAGACAAAGAAGGTCTACTAGCATTTGTTATAATTAAATTTAATAACAGAATATGGACCTTAGCTAATCTATACTGGTTCCCAGGAATTGGAGCAGGAACGGTTAAAAAACACCTAGATTGTATTTCCAACAAATATAAAGGAAATCTTATACTGGGTGGAGACTTTAATTGTACCTTAGAAGCTTCTGAAACCACCAATAAGTCTTTTTGCATAGCAACTATTTCAAAATCTTTAAAAAGATCAATTGATTCATTTCATTTAATAGACACTTGTAAAGTAAAAGATGCTAAATCCTTATTATTTTCCCATAAAGACCATAGATTTGGAACACAAACCAGAACAGACAAATTATTCATAGTTCAAGATTTACAAACAAAAGTCCTCAGCTTCTCAATAGTTCCATGCCCCTTCTCAGATCATGACTCTCTGATAATGAAGCTCCAAATAGAGTTTAAACTTTTAATCATCTCAACTAGAATTCCATCATATATCATAAAAATTAAAGAATTCAGACCCTGGATGTTGTCAGAGCTACAATTATTTCTTAAAATTAATAATACAACAGAAATCAGTAGAATCATGGTTTGGGACTCATTAAAAGCGTATTTATTTTGTAAGACCCTTAGCTGGTACAAAAATAAAGTCAGAGAGTGGGAATCTGAATCATTAGACTTGCAAACCAGACTCTTGACAGCAAAATCTAAAAAAAATCAGAATTGTCCAGAAGTCAAAAAAGAAATAGAAAAATTAAATAAAAAATATAATGAAATTCTAACACACAAAACTTGTCTAATCTTGGAAAAATTAAAAATAAACTCATAAGCCACCTCCCCAGATATCTACATAACTTATCTACAAGAAGTAAAATGCAATCTAAAGCAAATAACATTAGTAGTATATATCATGAAAAGAAAGGGGAAAAAGTATCAGATATAAGCAACATCCTTGAAGCATTTCAGTTCCCTTATATGGAACACTTCAAAAAAGAAGGTTTAGATACCAACCAAATAAATTTAGATACAAACCTTATCAATATAAAAAAATCCTGAAAACTTAAAACTAGACCTACCAAAAACCTATATCCTACAAAGAAATTGCTGACACGATAAAAGAAAGTAAATCTAACAAAGCTCCAGGGATAGATGGTATAATTACAGAAATTTACAAACTCTTCCCTTCAACAGTAATCTCCCTTTTTCATAAAACTTTGCTAGAAGTCCACTCAGAAGCAAAAATACCACCCTCATGGAAATATTCTCTCATAACACTAATTCTAAAAGAATAAACCATCAGACCTTTGCACCTCATACAGACCTATATCATTAATGAATAATGATTACAAAATATTCATGTCAGTCCTAGCTAACAGAATGAAAATCCCACTTTCAAAGACAATTAATAATGATCAAACTGGATTTTTATATAACAGGCACACACATGATAATATTAAAAGGAGACTTACTCTTAAGATTACGTGAATAAAGAAGATAGAGAAACAATTGTAATCGGATTAGACATAGAAAAAAAACTTTGATTCCCTCAACTGAGAATATCTATTTAAAACTTTAGCATTATTTGAATTTCCTCCTCCCTTCATGTTATTACTAAAAAACATATATATTAATAATTTAGCCTACATTAAATTAGGTCCTTTCACCTCAGAATCTATCCATATAACGAACGCTACTAAACAAGGATGCCTCCTTTCTCCTATTTTATTTGCTTTGGCTATAGAAATAGTTGCAGAAATAATACGCAATAATCCAAGAATAAAAGGAATGGAAGTCTATGACCAGTACATATCTAAAATCATGCTTTTTGATGATGATAATTTATTAACCCTATCAAATTCCAGAGAGTCATTATGAGAGCTAGAAGTAATGGAGAAATTTTATAAAATTTCAGGTCTACACTTTAATAGATCAAAAGCAAAATTTCTATCTTTAAATAAGAGAAAAGAACTACAAGTTACAGATAAATCTATCATAGGGAAACATGAACTTACGCTAAATTATTTAGGAATAGTGTTATGCAAAAATATAAACAAAACAATATTAATAAATTATAAAATCATTACTGAAACAATAAAAATATATATAGAAAAGTGGAACAAAATTATATTAACTTTTGAAGACAGATTGCAATTAATAAAAATGGTCTTATTGCCAAAAATACTAAATGTAGCATTAGCAATACAGTTAATTCCTGAAAGATGCATTCTTAAAAAAATAAACTCATGTTTAATAAATGTTTTATGGTATCCCAAAAAGAATAGAGTAGCTCTAACTCATCACATTAGACCCTGGAAACAAGGAGGATTGAACATTGCAGAAATAGAAACATATAAAAGCATCTGTGTTTAAAACTACAATAGACTGGATAAACCCAAATTGTTTTGCCAACTGGAAAGAATTAACAATGGCTATATTAACAAATTAATTGAATCTGTTAAAAAAATGTAATAGTAGACAAATCAAACAAACCCTGGTAGATACTATGCATAAGTATACAATATAATATAACAAAACTTTCTAAAACAATACTGATTAATCATTTCATCAATTCCTTTAGGAAACTTATCAATGCAAACATAGATCTAAAACTTTGGTTTGACCTTTTAACCCCATTTACCATCACTAAGAACTTTCCTCACAAAATATATAGGGAAACAATAACCTCCTGGGAAAATGGATTCTTATTCTGGTTTCAATGTGTAAATAAATTAAATGTTTTAGATATGCATATGATAAAAACTGCTTAGAATATTTCAACAAAGGACTGTTTAACCTTACAAAGCATTCTAATGTGCACTCAAGATTTATGCAGATTAATTAATAATTCTTCATTTAAAGATATTCCAAATCTAATAAGTTTTCTGTATGAATTTATATATAATAGTTGTGAAAAGAAAAATTCCATTTCAAATCTATATAAAGAGTTAATAACATATAAAACAATTCCTAAACCATCATACTTGCAGTTCTTAATAAAAGGTCAGTCATTGCAGTTAACAGAAGAAATTAAAACTAACATTTTACTTTCAGTTAATTATACACCTCTAACACACAGTACTGGAAAATATTTAAATGGAAATATTCACATAGAGCATTTTTAACACCAGATAGAATTAAAAAGATCAGTACTACTACAAATGTTTTTGCTGGAGATGTGAAAAGTCAAATAAAGCAGACTGGATTTATATTTTTTATGAATGTTGTTCTGTCTTTCGGCTTATCCCAGTTAGGGGTCACCACAGCAGAACTCTGGTCCACTAATGTTTGGTAGTGGATTTTTACGTGCCAAGTTACCAGCCCTGATGCACAACCTTCAACAAAGGCACGCCCATTCACGTATGCCTCCACACAGAAGACACTCTAGCTGAAAAATCGAACGGGACAACGTATTGCTGTGAGGCAACAACGTTACTGCAGCAATAAAATTAAATCATATTGGAATGGAATCAATCATTTTTTACAAGCTTTATTTAATGAATCCTTTACCTTAACTAAAGTATTGATTATACTAAATGTAAATGAAGGTCCCTACCTGAATAAGACAAATATGTATTTGCTATGGACAACACTTGCTATATCTAGGAAATGCATAACCAGCAGGTGGAATTCAAATACACCCCCGACCTTGGAATAATTCTACACTTTACTGAAGACAACTGCATTGATGGAAATAAAAATCAAAGAACTATGAATCTATCCCAGGCCATTGGTAAATAATCCTTGGAAGAAAATTTTATCTTTGCTGGACATTCTACAATAATCACTATTGTATCTCTGATAACTGATCTGTTAATTCTATATTTAATTACATACAGTGTATATAATTGAAAGTCAGGCTATTGTAAATATTGTATATAGTTGTTTAAAATGATATTTAAAAATATTATGTAAATGTTATTTTAATTGAAAATAAAAAAAAAATATTTGAGGAAGCATCCAAGACTGAGTGTGGGAGAAAGCTTCTCGAGTTAAGTTCATAAGTTTGGGGAGAGATTTTCAGAGCAGGTGATAGTAGAGTCATCTGTGTATTGGACGGGTTTAGCATTAGGGAGGTTTTGGTAGAACTCATTAATAAAAATGTTGAATAGTAAGGGGCTCAATATAGAGCCTTGTGGAACACCTGTTGGAGTGTGGAGGAAGGAAGTAATACAGTTGTTCCATTTTGTGGCTTGTTCCCTGTCTGAGACGTAGCTGGTGAACCAGTTGATGGAAGAAGAGGAAAGGTTGAGATGGGAGAGCTTGGACAGGAGGAGATTATGGGATACAATGTTGACGGCCTTAGATAGGCTGAGAAGGAGAGTAGATACTATACTGCCAGAGTCACAAGCAGAGTTAATTTCAAGAAAGGAGAGCAGGCTGTAGTGGTACTGTGACCAGGTCTGAACCCATGTTGCGTAGGGGTCAATAGTTGATTGTCTAACAGGTAGGGTAAGAGTTGTAGGTGGATACATTTTTCAAGAATTTTAGAGATAAAGGACAAGATAGCTATTGAGTGAAATTTGGAGATTGTAAAATTGTTGCCCCCTTTATGGATGGGAATGATGAAGGCTTTTTTTCCAAATGATTGGTACACAGGACTCTTGGATGGAGTGATTTATTAGGATGCAGATTGGCAGAGCTATACCATTAGCAGCTAGCTTAAGGACGTTAGATGGAATATTGTCAGGGGCATTAGAACAAGGTTTTAATTTTAGTAGGAGTTTTTTTATGGTATGCATACCAATAGGCTTGAGAGTAAAAGGAGGGAGATGAGTATTGTTGGAGGTTAAGGGGGCAGGATTGGGTAGGTTGGATGAGGTATTATTTGGGAAAGATGAGGTAAGTTTGGCTATGGTGTCAATGAAGACGGAAATGAATTGAAAGGCTAAGTCTTGGTCAGGAGAGTTAGGGTCAGGGTAGGGGTTTTCTTTTTTGCCAGGACAGAGGACTGAAGAGATACTATTCCAGAATTTTTAGGGTTGGCTTTGCAGTTATTTTGAAGTTGAAAATAGTAGGATTTTCAGTTGATAGCTATTTGTTTTTTCGCCTGATTACGAAGTTGCTTGTATTCAGCCAGGGAGTTAGGTGTTTTGAATTTTTGATAGTTTTTTCCATGATTTGTCTTGGAGAGGCATGAGGGTTTTAGTCTCTTTTGGTTAGCTAGGGGACAGTTTTGAATTTAACTATCTTAGTTCTGGAGGGGGCAAAGCAGTTAAGTAGATTAATGAATACTGTGTTGAAGTAAGAGACAGCAGTATCCCAAGGAAGGTTTTTTAGAGGGTTCAAGTTAGTCTGTTTTAAAGATTCATAGAAGGCTTGAGGGTTGAAATCTTTTAAGGTGCGGGTTAAGATATATTTGTGCTGTAAATGGAGGGGAGAAGGAGAGTTGTATGCAAAAGCAGGAAAGATGATCACTGAGGGAGTCAGGGAGGGTACCACTGTCAGAAATAATGCTTGGGTGGGAGACTAGTATCCAATCCAGGATGCTGCCTGTGGTGCTATCTTTGTTTAGTCTAGTAGGGCTATTGATTAGCTGGGTGAAGTTATACAGGTTAATTCTCTGGGAGGGTGTAGGTGAGTGTATAGAAGACCAGTTAATATTAACGTCACCTAGGATTATTGTTTCATTATTTATGTTGATGGTGAACCATGAGAAGTTATCCTCCAGAATAAGGATATTGTTACCTGGAGGTATGTAAAGGGCAGTTATGCATATACTTTTATGGTTATTAACTTTTAGGAGGGTCAAGGTTAGCTTGGCAGTAGCAAATTTGGGTATGGGTTTAGTATAGGGTGTCACTGTTAAGAAGGATGAGAAGAGTAAGGCTACTCCACCACCTTTCTTTTGAGATCTATCATTTCTTATTAGTCTATAGCTGGGTGGGGTTATTTCAGTGTCTTTTATATGTGATTTTAGCCATGTTTCAGAGATGGAGAGAATGTCTGGGTTGTTATGGGAGATCCAGGCATGGAAATTAGGTATTTTAATGCATAGCCTCTATGCATTAATTGTAGCAAAGAGGAGAGATTTATGGGGAGGGGTGTATGGGTCAAGTCTGGGTTGAAGGAGTGGTTGTATGAGGGACCAGGGTTTGGATGTATATCACCAGAAAGGCAGAGGGAGATTAGTTGAGAAAGGATAGGTGTTTATATTCTTTGGGGTTAGAAGTGGGCGTAGCAAAGACTGTAGTGCCTGGATTGATGGGTATGGGAACTGGATTACAGATTGCAGGGAAGAGTTTTCTAATAAAGAGGAGAGAATCACTATGGAGGTGGGGAGAGCTATAGGCTGTGGAGGGTTATTATTTTTTGAGGTATGTAGAGGTTATATGAAGAGGGGGAGAATAAGAGAATTGGGGAAGAGCAGTGAGGTGGAGAATGTAGAGGAGAAAGAGAGATTGGAATATAATGGGTAGAGGTTATGAAGGTTTTATTTGCATGGTTGAAGTAAGATTATAATAAGTGGGGGGATGTATGGGAGAAAGTGCGGGGAGAAGGGTGGAGTATAGTGTTGCAGGGTGCACTGTTACAGAGGGAGGAGGTGGGTGTAGCAGAAGGAGGGGGAGGTAACTAAGAGGTGAAGGGAGAAACAGTGATGTGTTGGTAGGTGGGGCTAATCCTAATAGGATAAGTTTTGTGTGGGAGTAGTTAGAGAGGTATAAGTGTAGAAGTGCTGATGATGGGTGCGATATGGAGGCAGGTTAGAGGATTGGAGTGAGCCCACAGGGTGAATGAAGTGGGTAGAGCTGAGAAAGGGGATTTACGAAGAAATATTTGAAACAATCAGCTACACACTCTCTGGGAAACATATAGGGCTATTGGTCTGCTCAGAAGTAAGCTCAGCTCAGACAAATATAAGACTGTGAGTTCCTGCCATTTCTGATTTGGGGATCAAACTAAATACAAAAAAGGATTTATAACATACACTAGAAAACCTGTTTCATTCACTAAAAGATTACAGGGGATTGGGAGGTATAATATTGCTCCAATGTGATGAATGAGAGGGTGTGTAATGCCACCTAGTAGCTAAGTTATAAAATTAGGTTAAAGTAACGTTATGAAATTAGGTTAAAGATATGGGCAATGGCAATGTGCTTTTCAGACCCAATACTTATAACCCACCATTGAGAAAAGAGCTTGAATTTTTTTTAACTGTGACTGAGCTGCTAATAATTGAGTTATTAGACAAAGTGAATATAAATATTATAACATGCTGGCTTATGAACGTAAAATGTTTTTTGATTTAATTAATGATTAAAATATATTAATTTGTAAAACTGACAAAGGAAATTCATTGGTTTTATTAGATAAAACTGTTTATGAGCAAAATATGTGTATTATGTTAGCTGACACTACTTTTTATGAACAAGTGTCTTTTATGAAAGTTAAAAAATCATATGCATTTATAGATGCTTTGATTGAAGAATGGTTTTACACAGGGAGAATTACTGAGAAAATTAGGAAATATATTAGAAATGATTCCCCCAAAATTAGTAGGATTTTCGGTTTGCCGAAAATCCACAAGGATTTAGAGAATCCATCTTTCAGACCAATTGTGGCCAGTGAAGGTACTAAAACAGAAGCCATTTCAATTTTTGTTGACAAACATTTAGAAAAAGTGGCTTGTATGAGTAATTCATTCATTAAAAACACATTTGATTTTATTAAAAGTATTATGAATATGAATGTATTGGAGTTTTACTTATTGGTTAATCTAGACATAAAGTCTTTGTATACTGTAATTCCAAATGGGGAAGTTATGGAAATGGTTAGAATAGAACTAATTGCTTCTAAGTTATTCTCAAGCAATACAGTAGGGTTATTGATGGAAATGCTGGATGTTATTCTCAGCTATAATTTTTTTAAAGTTTAATGAGGCTATTTACCATCAAATTAATGGTGTGGCAATGGGCACAGCAATGGCACCCAGTTATGCCAATATTTTTATGAATGGCTGGAAAAAAACAATATTTTAGTTGATGAGTTTATTAAAACATAATGTACAAGCATTTTATTGATGACATGTTTATTGTATGGAGGGGTGGAGTTGATTCTCTCAATACTTTTTTGACATAGATAAATGGTATTAGTTTATTTTTACAGTTTACGTGTGCTTATGATGGGCTAAGTATAGCATATTTAGATGTAACAATATTCAAAGAAAATGGGAAGCTACTTACAAAGATTAACAAAAAGAATGTGCATAACAATGCATATTTTCATTTTAGTAGTACGCACCCAAAGAAAACCAAAGAAAATGTGATTAAGGGGCAGTTAATGAGAGTAAAGCAACTAACAATGAAAGAGGAAGATTTTGAAATGGAGAGCAATAATTTATGCCTAACATTTGTAGCAAGAGGGTATCTTAATGGTTTAGTGAAGAACAAACTAGATGAAATTAGTGCACTCAGAAAGAATGCAAGTCCTATCACATCTAAGTTTGAGAATACTGATTATAGCATTGCTATGCAAATTTCTAATAGTGTAGATTTGTCAGCTATCAAATGGATTATTAACAACAATTGGAAGATTTTAAAAAGCTGCCAGGAGGTTTATAAGGTAGTAGGAGACTGCCCATTTATGTACAGAAGAGGGGAAGAAGTTTTAAGAACTTTTTCCAGAGTAAATTAAATGTGAAACAACCAAGGGCTGCTAATGGAAGGATAAGCAAATGTCTAGCTTGCAATTTATATGATTTGGTATATGATGGTATTAATGAAATTACAATAGATAATTACAAAATTAAGATTTTGGGGAATTTTACATGCAAATCTAAATATGTGGTGCATTTGATTATTTGCAGGTCATGTGGGTCATTTTATGTAGGATGTACGAGCAGAGAATTTAATAAAAGAATGTATGAGCACAAATGGTTAGTTGAGATCAGAGATGAAAATAATGCTATAAGTAAGCATTGCAAAACAGAATTGTCAGATATAATAAAAGGGCATGAGTTAATGTTCAAGAAAGAATTTGGCTGGCTTGAATATTTATGGCAAGTCAGGCTAAATGCATGTAACCCACCAGGTCTGAATAGTGAAGACTTTGTGGCTTATTTAAAAAGGAAAGGGTTAAGACATTAACCTGAAAAGTCATGTGATGTTAATTAACTGATTTTAATGAATTATTTAAATGTGTTTTGTAAAGAAGTTCATACAGTCTGATGAAGTCTCAGTGTTTAGAGATGAAAGTGCTTACTGAATTGGTTATAATAAAAGTTTGGTGTTTTTTATGACCATTTGTATTTGTATACTTTATTAATATCACTTGAATATTGCAGCCTAATAGGAACTGTCTGATTATTCTGATGTCTGCCTTGATTAAAATGGTCAGAACCACTACTATATGACATATAAGGTTTAGCTCTAGTATGTCTTAACATTGCTACTTCATCAATTGTTTTTTTCTATGTCCTTCTTCTTATACTGATGCTTTAAAGGCTCATCCTGAAAAAGCACTGTATCTTTTTGAAATTTCGGATCATCAGTATATGAACAGGAAATATGCATCCCTTGACCTTTTATAATGTTCTTATATATAGATGGATGCATACTTTCTCTGTATAAAATATTATTTATTCTACAATTTTTTATATATAGCATTGTACTAAAATTATCATACAAGTCCTTGTTAATAGTAACATCCAAAAAATCAATAGTGGATGCTGAAACAGAATGTGTAAAGCTCAGAAAACTCATAGTATTATGTAGGACTTCACTGAAGCTTGGTAGTCCGGGAATGGAGTACCAGCACTCAAATGATACTAAGGTCCACGTGAATATATACAAAAATTTTATTTACATCAATGCAAAATAATAAGAGAGAGAAAATCAAGCACCTTCGTTTCCAGATTCGGAGACTTTATCATGACAGAACAAAAACCATTAGCTGTTCTATTTAAATCATTCATGATTAGATGTTGGACCAATTACAGCACATAACTCATAACTCTTCTTCTTCTTTCAGCTGCTACCATTAGGGATTGCCACAGCAGATCAACAGTTTCCATTTCTTCATGTCCTCTGCATCTTGCTCTGTCACACCAACCACCTGCATGTCCTTTCGCACCACATCCATAAACCTTAACTTAGGCCTACCTATTTTCCTGTTACCTGGCAGCTTCATCCTTAGCATCTTTTTCCCAATATACTCTGCATCCCTCCTCAGCACATGTCCAAACCAACGTAATCTTCCTCTCTGGCTTTGTCTCCAAACCTTCCAACCTGGGCTGACCATCTAATATACTTATTCCTAATCCTGTCCATCCTCGTCACACCCAGTGCAAATTTTATCATCTTCAACTCTGCCATGTCAAGCTCTGACTCTTACCTTTTTGTCAGTGCCACTGTCTCCAACCCATATAACATAGCTGGTCTCACTACCCTCTTGTGGACCTTCCCTTTCACTCTTACTGGTACTCGTCTGTCACAAATCACGCCTGACACTCTTCTCCATCCACTCCATCCTGCCTGTACTCTCTTCTTCACCTCTCTTCCACACTCACCATTACTCTGAACTGTTGATCCCAAGTACTTAAACTCATCCACATTTGCCACCTCTACTCCCTGCATCCTCACCATTCCTCTATCCTCCCTCTCATTCACACACATATATTCTGTCTTAGCCCTGCTGACCTTCATTCCTCTTCTCTCTAGAGCATATCTCCACCTCTCCAGGGTCTCCTCCACCTGTTCCCTACTTTCACTGCAGATCACAATGTCATCTGGAAACATCATAGTCCACGGGGACTCCTGTCTGATCTCGTCTGTCAACCTTTCCATCACCATTGCAAATAAGAAAGGGCTCAGAGCTGATCCTTGATGTAATCCCACCTCCACCTTAAATGCATCTGTCACTCCCACCGCAGACCTCACCACTGTCACACTACCCTCGCACATATCCTGTACCACCCTTACATACTTCTCTGACACTCCCACCTTCCTCATACAATACCACAATTCCTCTCTAGGCACCCAGTCATATGCTTTCTCTAAATCCACAAAGACACAATGCAACTCCTTTTGACCATCTCTGTACTTCTCCATCAACACTCTCAGAGCAACCATCACATCTGTAGTGCTCTTTTCTGGCATGAAACCATACTGCTGATCACTAATCATCACCTCCCTTCTTAACCTAGCTTCCACTACTGTTTCCCATAACTTTGCGCTGTGACGGATCAGTTTAATCCCTCTGTAGTTACTACAGCTCTGCACATCACCCTTATTCTTAAAAATCGGTACCAAAACACTTTTTCTCTATTCTTCAGGCATCCTCTCACTTTCCAAGATTTCATTAAACAATCTGGTTAAAAACTGCTCTGCCATTTCATCTAAACACCTCCATGCTTCCACAGGTATGTCATCTGGACAAACAGCCTTTCGGTTCTTCATCCTCTTCATAGCTATCCTTACTTCCTCCTTGCTAATCCACTGCACTTCATGATTCACTATCCACACATCATCCAACCTTCTCTCCCTCTCATTCATCAACCCCTCAAAGTACTGTTTCCATCTGCTCAACACACTCTCCTCGCTTGTGAGTACATTTCCCTCATTATCCTTTATCACCCTTACCTGCTGCACATTTTTACTAGCTCAGTCCCTCTGTCTAGCCAATTGGTACAGGTCCTTTTCTCTCTCCTTAGTGTCCAACCTTTTATACAACTCTTCATACATCTTATCCTTAGCCTTCGCCACCTCCCTCTTTGCCATGCACCTCATCTCCTTATACTCTTGTCTACTTTCTTCATCTCTTTGACAATCTCACTTCTTCTTCAACAACCTCTTTCTCTGCATACTCTACTGTACTTCTTCATTCCACCACCAGGTCTCCTTGTCCTCCTTCCTCTTTCCAGATGTCACACCAAGCACCTTTCTAGCAATCTCTCTTACTAGCTCTGCTGCAGTTACTCAGCTATTCGGTAACTCTTCACTGCCACCTAGTGCCTGTCTTAACACTTCCCTGAACATCACCTCACAAGTACCCTTTTTCAATTTCCACCATTTGATCCTTGGTGCTGCCCTCACACTTATCTTCCTCTTCTTGATCACCAATGGTATCCTACAAACCACCACCCTATGCTGCCTAACTACACTTTCCCCTGCCTCCACTTTACAGTCTTCAATCTCCTTCAGATTGGCCCTTCTACATAAGATATAATCTACCTGTGTGCATCTTCCTCCACTCTTGTATGTCACCCTATGCTCCTCCCTCTTGTTAAAATATGTATTCATCACAGCCATGTTCATCCTTTTCTCAAAATCCACTACCATCTGACCTACTGCATTCCTTTGCTTAACACCATACCTACCCATCACTTCCTCATCCCCTCTGTTCCCTTCACCAACATGCCCATTGAAATCTGCTCCAGTCACCAGTCTCTCACCCATGGGTACAGTCATCACCACTTCATCCAACTCACTCCAAAATGTTTCTTTCTCATCCATCACACACCCAACTTGTGGAGCATATGCACTAACAACAGTCATCATTACACCATCAATTTCCATCTTCATAAACAACACTCTATCTGACACTCTTTTCACCTCCAAAACACTCTTAGCATACTGTTCCTTCAGGATAATGCCTACGCCATTTCTCCTCCCATCCACCCTATGGTAAAACAATTTGAAACCACCTCCAAGACACCTAGCCTTGCTCCCCTTCCATCTGGTCTCTTGCACACACAATATACCAACCTTCCTTTGGTCCATCATATCAGCTAGCTCTCTCCCTATACCAGTCATACTGCCAACATTCAAAGTCCCAACCCTCACTATCACAGTCCTAGCCTTTACCTGCCTTCGGGCATGCCTTCCCCCCTCTTCTCCTCCTACGGCCAACAGTAGCCCAATTTCCGCCAGTACCCTGTTGGCCCACAGTACTGGTGGCAGTCATTGTTAACCCAGGCCTCAACTGATTTGGTATGTATTTCTGC
Organism: Protopterus annectens; assembly: GCF_019279795.1. NCBI lineage: Eukaryota > Metazoa > Chordata > Ceratodontiformes > Protopteridae > Protopterus > Protopterus annectens. The sequence goes on along the minus strand of NC_056749.1, from coordinate 524,718,074 downwards.
ACTGTTGTCTGCATGTATGATTTGGCAAAGTTTTACACCAGATGCCCTTCCTGACGCAACCTCCCCATTTATCCGGCTTGGGTCTGGCACAAAGAAATGCACTGGCTTGTGCATCTCCAGTGGCTGGGTTCAGAGAACTCATAACTAATTAATCAATATTGAAAAACTGTGACAGACGTCTAAATTATAAATCATCACTCTAAGATATACAGATATAACACCTATAAATATACATACAAGTACCCATTAAAAAAAGTAAAATTCTTTTCAGATACAATAGAAAAACAGAATCTAGAATAAATATATTATATATGTAACAGTGTAAAAATGTTAGAAATATAAAAATTATTAAAAATATATGTATATATACATTTAAGCTATAAGGTGAGGGCCTATCCACTATACTTATAGCATTTATATAAAACTATCTAAAAGTATATGAATATAAAAAAAAATGTATTAAAATATAATTAATTATATAATTAATGATTCTAAAAGCACATACCACAGAACCATTAAATACTTAAAATATATAAATCCAAATATAGCTATAAAACTGTATTAATCAAGAATATATACATATAATACCTACTAACAAAGGTAACATACATAATTAGTTTACTTAGTTCAAAAAATAAATGTATTTAAATTTAAATTCATTATCTACCCAATACTTTTAATTTTAGAAAGCAAGTTCATAGGTTGGTACTAGGCTATCTGCCTGAAGGCATTTATAAGCCTAGCCAAAATGTGTTGGCTTTCGCCGCCCCCTTAGATTCATTCCCTGTGCCTCTGTCCAGCAGAGCCACTGAAGTGATCCCAGAGGTAAACTTTCTGTTTCCCATCCACTCATCAAGGTTTCTTTTGAAGAGTGTTAGCGAGGAGCTCTGCCTAATGTAGATTGGGATCTTGTTCCAAAGCATGGGAAGTCTCTGGGACAGGAATCTATCCCTCCAGCATGTCCTATTTATTGCTGTGGTGAGGTTTAGATCCCTAGAGCATGTGGCTCAAGGGGAATAAGGTTTTCTTTAGGTGGAGCATGTCCATCAATTCTGGGTTGGACATGGCCTTGTATGTCAGGCAGAGATCACCTCTGAGTAGGCGGTATGCAACTGAGTACAACTGGAGTTTCTTCAGTCGAGCTGCATAGGGCAGCTGTTTGAGGCCAGTGATCCTCTTGGTGAGGTACTTCTGTGGTCTTTCCAGCTGTTGCAGGTGTTTTGTAAGGTACATCCCAAATGGGGCATTGTACTCTATGATGGTTCTGATGAGTGATGAGTAGAGGGGCACAACAACATCTTTTGATCTGGATGTGAACCCTTTTGTGATTAAGTGGGCCATGTAGAAGGATTTTCTAACCACTTTGGCAATGTGATTATCAAAGGTGAGATTACTATCTACTTGGGTCCCCAGATCCCTTATTTTGTCTTCTGTATTTAGGAGACTACCACCTATGTGGTAGTTTGTGGGTACTTTGTTTTTTCCAAAGGGGATGACTATGCACTTTTTGGCATTTAGCTTGAGGCCATGATTTTGACACCAGATATCTGTCTCAGTGAGTCCCTTTTGGAGGATGCCTGTGTCAGCCGGAGAGTCAATTATAGACCTAGTTTGCAGTTGTCTGTGAACTTGGTCAGCTATAGTCCTCCTGTGCTTGCCTGTACCTCTGAGAAGTATATGCCGAACATGAGGGGTCCTAGGATTGAGCCCTGGGGAACGCCACTTGTAACCGGTTTAGAGTCGGACCTAGCTCCCGCAACTCTCACCATGTGAGTTCTGTCCATGAGCCAGTTGGCAACCCATCTTGTGATGTAGGGTTTTATGTTCAGGCTGTTGAGCTTGTCTATAATACCAGAATGGGGAATGGTGTTGAAAGTCTTAGCGAGGTCTAAGTAGGCTGTGTGTACCACCTTTCCCTCATCTATAGCCTCGTCTAAGTAATTGAAAAAGATTCAATTAAACCTGGCCACTGAGTTGCATTTGTTGTAAGTTGCCATAAGGCTTTATTTCTCTCAAGGTATAATGGCCATGGTCCACCTCTTGGGTCAATATGTAAGGGCTCAATCACAGTAAATTTAAAAGTGCGGCCAGGCAATTTGTTGCAATGTTTCGCCAAGGCATTTGTAACCTTTCTCAAACTAATATCTCTAAGGTGCGCATAGATACGATTTTTTAATTTCCTCTCTGTCTTTCCAATATAAAAGCAAGCACAATTGCAACAAAAAGCACAATACTCAACCCTCTCCCTGTAACAACTACACTTTTTCTTCAGAGTGACCTTTACACCATTAATATTAAAACCTGGCCCTTCTATTATATATTCGCAATAATTGCACAAGCCACATTTTTTCATATAGCCCTTCATTTGTACGTGGCCACCACCTTCAAAAATATTTTTAAGAGATTGGCCCTTCCTATAGACAACAATAGGTTTCTCCCCAACATATTGTCTAACTTCATTGCATGATGATAAAATCACCCAGTTTTTAAAAAGAATATCCATAATTTCTTTCCTTGCCAGATTATAAGTAGTAATAAAAGCTGAACGAAAGTTAACATTAGTTGAGTCAGTTCTATTGCATGTCCCAACATCTGCATTGGATACTACATTCAATTCATGAGAAATGGTATCAGATTTACTGTAAACATTCCTGTGAACAGATTACCTACCTTCAATAGTTAAAATGGCCTGAAAGAAACCCCTCTCCCTTTTATTAATAATTTCCAACATCAAATTGTTAATTAAATCTACTGGATAGTCCCTCTTCAGAAACATATCCTTTAAAAGCTCACATTCATTAAGAAAAGAGTCAAAACAGGAAACCATCCAGGCAGCCCTTATGAACTGCCCCTTTACCACTGCTCTTCTTTGCTTATAAGGATGAGAGCTGTCAAAGTGTAAGAAACTGTTTGAATAAGTTTCTTTAGGATGAATCTCAGATACATTTTTTTAAGAAACATCCTTTAACAGCCTGTCATCTAAATAAGAAATTTTGTTCAGACCTTTAGTATGGGTAAATTTCAAAAAGGGTGTTGAATTGTTAATATAGAATAAAAACTCACCTATTAAGTTTTCAGGCCCATCCCAAAATATAAAAACTATCATCCAAAATCATACATACATTCTGCAGTGAGTATAAAAATGTGAATTAAATAGAAACTTTTTCTCCCACTGCAGCATAACCATATTGGCATATAAACCACCACATGGGGAGCCCATAGCAACCCCCATCGTTTGGATGAAAACTCATTATTAAAAAATATACAGTTATTCTTTAAAACCAATTCAAATAATTGTTCATACACATTAATACTGGGCTAGGGTACCCCACTTTGTAAAAGATAATCACATGCCCATTCCACCCCTATGTCATGGAGAATGTCTCTCTTTTATTATTTTGTACTGATGTGAATAAAGTTTTGTATACATTCATGTGGACCTTGGTATCATTTGAGTGCTGGCACCCCATTCCTGGACTACCGAGCATCAGTGAAGTGGTTTGGTTCATTTTTTCACTTGGTATTATGTAAGACTTGTATAAATTCATGCAATACTTCCAAAGAACTTGTCCATAATAAAAAATAAATCATCAATGAATCTCTTATAAAAGAGTATGTGTTCAAAAATACATTGTTCCTTAAAATAAGTTCTTCTTCCCAATAGGCTAAAACCATATTGGCGTAGGTATTGGCACATGGAGTGCCCATAGCTATGCCAAGTTTTTGCAGGTAGTGTTTATTATTAAACAAAAAATATTATTCTCTATAATGTGCTCCAATAGCATACATATAACATCTATTTTAGCTAAATCATATTTACTTTTCTTACTTAAATAAGATTTAACTGCAGAAATACCATAAGAAGGAGATATAACCATAAACGAGTTTACATCCAATGAAACCAATAAACAATCAACTAACTTGCCGTTCTTTTCAGAAACAGAGACACTTAACTCACAAATTGTTTTGCGTCACAATACATTAGAAGATGCATCCAATATAGGCTTTAAGTTATGCTCAACATAAACAGAGAAAGGATGCGTAAGCCAGCCTTGACCTGAGACTATTGGCCTCAAGGGTGGATTGTATATATTTTTATGTATTTTAGGTTGGCTGTATATCAGTGAAACAACAGGATGTATAACAATAAAGTAGTCTAATAATTCTTTGGAAAGTATATTACTTAAAAAACAGTCATTCAAAGACTTATAAATAAAGTTACAAAATTAATCAATATTGGTTATTAGCACTTCTTTATATACTGCAGCATCATTTAACATATTTGTCATTTGCACCTCATACTGACTAGTATTCATTATAACTATACCTGCTCCTTTATCAGTAGGACGGATAGTTATATTTGCAGCATTTTGTAATTCAAATAATGCAAGCTGCTCTTCAGCATTGAAATTATAGAATTTGTTACATTTTACATCTGAATTATTCATTGTCATTAAATCTAATTCACATACATTACAAAACATTTTTTGTGGTCTGATGAAGCACCTATTCATGGTGTGAAAGTGCTTACCTTTTATTAAACGGTTGGATTTTACTATTTATCTGCCATGTTTCTCCATTACATCCTGGTTTTATTTAATTGACTTACGTTCGGTGTTCTTTAGAGTTCATTCACAGTGGCACTTCTTTATTTATTTTGATCGTGTATATAGTTGTTTCTTTCATCTCCATTAGAACCTATGTCACTTTTTTCAATATATTTTGTTTTAATGAAACCCCTCAAACAAAAAAAAAACTAAATACATTTTCAGAACACACCCATAATATATTAACTCAGAGCGAACATACAGAACTATATACATCTTCAAAAAAATGAAGTTTAAACCTCCAGATAGGAACAGGTGCCCCAAACTGACAGAACAGGCATTATCTAACTTAAAATTAAGGTTACTCATGCTAAAACACATGTTAAAGTCTGTGTTTCCACATACAATGATTGGTGTCAGTTCTTTGCTTGTCTCTATTTCCCTCTCAGATGTGAAAAAAACAGCTTGTATGCTTTCATAAAACATTAACTTTTAACCCAAAGAAAAAGTGCACTGGATATATTTAAATAAAACTTAACTATACACTTTCTATTAAATGCATTAAATTACTAAAGTTGCTAGGGATGCTGCTGTCTATATTGACTTCTAATAATTTCAGTCTTTTTCACGGAACTGTTTAACTTTGCAACTTTAAATTTTGCATTTCCTTCAACAAGAAATATTCAGAATTCTCAAGATGGGGGTGGGGGGTTGGCCAGGATGGCTAACTGGCAGCAACTGGTGAAAGCTCTGTGATTGAAAACATTTCTCTGACAGAAAGTTTAATCAAAAAATTAGAATTTGTAGATACTTGATAGCAATTTCTGTTCACTAATACTAATAGAAAATATGTATAGCTTGAAGTTCTACAAAAACTATAATTTTCCTGTCAGAATTTCATCTGCTTGGTTAAGAGCGAATAGAATTAAAAATGAGCCACTCAAAAATTGTACTCAGGATTTTTCTGTTAAAAAAGATATCCGGTGACAGTCGCTACTATCTAGCATGCAGGATGTATTAGCAAAAATAGACAAACTGGGTACTAAAATAGAAAGTTTCAAAGAAGAATACAGAAAGAAGATTGAATGTTTAGATAATCTTATGAAAGAATGAATTGCACAGATCAGCAGTATAGAAGAAGCCTTGAATGACCATGAAGGGAGAATAACTGAAGGTGAGTCTCAGACTGAATTCCTTTTAAAACAAAAATAACTGGCTTATAGATAATATTGATGATTTAGAAAAGAAACAATATCAGAATATAGGGCACATCTGAAACATATGAGGGAGACAATATAATAAACTTCTTAACAACCTGGCTGCACAAAATATTAAATTTACCCTAAACCTTATCTTTTGGGATTGAAAGGGCACATAGATCCTTGAAAACACCTTCAAAGAAGGAAAACTCACCACCACATTCAATAATTAAGTTTATACCGAGCAAGGAAAAAGATCAAATATTAAAAACAGTATGATTCAGCCCACCTACTTAACAGGTGAACATGTAATCAGGTTTGACAAAGACTACTCCAGGAAAGTAATGAGTGAAAGGAAATCTTGCGTCAGTGATTAAATGACTTAAAATGAATAATATTAAATCTACTTTGGCTTACCTGCAAATATCAAAATATTTATTTCTGAAGAAATTAAAGCATTTGGAAGAGGCAGCTATGTTTGTTAATAAAAATAAGATCCTTAACAACACTGAATAAATGGACTGGAATGTTGCATCACTGAAGAGACAGAGTGAGCTGAATTTATGGAAAACTGCTTCTAAAGTTAAAAAACCTAAAAACGTGATATTTATTTCCCAATTGCAGGACCTTTAGTTTCTGAAACAATAGATTTAACCTCTAAGTAAAGGGCTTATATAGGACTTTAAGTTTCAAACCATATATAACTATGCACTTACATTTTAAACTAAATCATTTTACATGATAGGGAATATAAATAGTTAGTCTTATTATATTTATAGTGAAAGATTTAATATACTTCATTTAAACTAACTCATAAATGCATTTCTAAATGTTAAATAACTATTTCCTGTATGAAAATGACAATAAATTATAATTAAAAGATTTGGTAACTTTAAGCCTATAATAGATAAGAATTTATTTTGTTTCAGTTTAACTCAGTATGTGCACTACTAGGTTAAATGAATGTCAGATCTAAGTAATAAGATAATTAAAAGTGTTAAAGTTTTGGTGACTGTATTTTCATTGCTCTTGTATAACACATTCTTTTCGCATGTCATTTATGAAGCATTTAGCACTTAAAATAAGTTTGCGATCAAAAGAATGATTTAGTTGTGTAGGTCATTTATGAAGTAATTAGCACTTAAAATAAGGTTGGTATCAAAGGAATGGTTTAGTTGTGTGAAACCTCATTCTTGTTTCTTATCTTCCTGCCTGCTTCTCAACCTTTTCTGATAAAATGCAGGTTATAGAAGAGTTCAAAGTTCATCACTGATATTTGTGAAAGCAGGAAGTGCCTGAATCACAGCTGGGATGATGAGGAGAAGATGTGTACACTTCTTTTCAAGTGTATATATGAGAAATCTGTTCAAAATACCATTTTTATATTTATTTAGAAGTGAAGAACTGAAAACAAAAAAGCTATAGTAATGGTTTAAATTGTGCTGTCTCTGATATATAAGTTGCTTGCATTTTACTGAATGTTAATAGCTTATGCTGCAGTGTTATTAACCCCATCTGTGTATATTAAAGGGAAAATTAAAAGTAGATGTCTGTTACTGATTGGAATAGTATAGAGGAATTAAGAAGAATGAGAAACTTACAAAAGAAATTAGCAGTTGTATATTATGATTTGGCATAATGGTTAAAAGTGTTCACCTCATGGACACAGAGTACAGGGTTTGATTCTCATAAAAGTGAAATTGAAAAGGCTTAAAATGGTCCACAAGGTCAGTCAGTCTAGTACTTAATTACCATTTTAGCTGGAGTGCTTATTTGGCTTGCTTACTGCACTCTGCCTGAATATTTTTTATCTCTGCATTTTACTTTGAGATGAAGTTTTTCATGTAAGGTTTGGTTACTTCTATTTTGTATCTTATTTTTCTGTTACATTTGTTTTGTTTTATGTTTTCTGGTCTGTTGGAGTTTTAAGAGGTCTTGACTAAAGTCGGTTAGAAAAGTTAGCAAAGAGTTATGTTGCAAACACTGAATAACATTAGCTAATTATTGGGAAGAGCTGAGAAATAGCTTTCATTTAGTTAGAAATAACTCTATTTAGCTGGAGGGCTTGCTTGGCTTGCTTGCTGTACTCTGGCTGAATATTGCTGATCTCTGTCTGCATTTTATTTTTCCCAATCATCCACCCAACTGTTGGTGGCTTTTGAGTTGCTCGCCCCTGCTATAAATCTTATTTTGGGCACTCCTCCAAGTCCCATCTTCATCAGCTCATTCTACGAAGTACAGAGAGATCATCTGGGAATGCCCACCTCTTAGTTTCTTAACCTTGAATTATCTTCTGTTTCCTCCCTTCCTACTTAACTTAAAAAATTGTACTTTATTCAGCTACTTTATTCAACTGCTTATACTGTACTTGTGTTTCTTTCTACTTTATTTTGCTTTTGCTGCTTGTTCTTAAAAGAGTATTTATTCTGCTCCATCCTGATTAAACTGTAACTGTTATTCTAAGCCTCTTAGTTTTAGTTTAAAGCTCTTGGGCTTCAGGCCAGTCATTTTACATTAAGAGGGTTTGTAGTCTACACTCTTGTGGTAAGAGAGGTAGCTTACATATGTCTAAGTTGTAAATTGCTGGTTGAAGGCTTAATGTGTCTATTATCTAAAAGTGTCTTAGTTCTGGTTTAAGCTCTTGGGCTTCAGGACAGTTATTTTACATTAAGAAGGTTTGTGGTCTATACTCTTGTCAAAGGAGAGGAGAGGGTAGTGTCTGCTCTTCTGAGCCTGAGTTGTGGGTTGAAGGCTTATTTGCCTTCTTATTTGAACTGTTTTTTTTTTCTGAAACTGTTGCATTTGTTTGCTGTAGCATAGCCTAGATTCAGACCTGCTGAATCTAGTTCTGTTTGCATAAATTGAGCACTAAACCAGGCCATCTTTTGCTGGAGAGGGTTCCCTTGCACCCTAGTGACAGGAGTATGCAGTAAGAACTCATCTGATTGAAGGTAGCTGAAAAAAGGCTCAGTTTTGAGCTTTTGTATTGGTTAATTTGTTGAAATCAGTTTGCTCTCATTTATTACATAAGCACTGCAGTTGAGCAGGTTTGCTCTTGTTTGCACATCATGCACTGCAGAACAGCAGTGGGTACTGTTGGCTGTTAAAGATGCAAACATTTCTGCCTGCATATTTCCGTTAGTATTCTCCTGGTGCTTCATCTGTGACTTTTCATGATTGTCCCTCACTGACAGGTGATACATTCAGTGAAGTTCCTGAGGTACCAATACAGATCCTACCCACTAGCCCTTCATATTTTTTGTCCACTTCTCCTGTCCTCTTCTTTACCTGGTCCTTCATGTTCTTTCCCTGTTTTCTGACCACATCAACTTACCTAGCATTATGGATGGACAATTTCCCACAGTTTTTCCAGTCAGCCTGGTTGACATTGGCATCCTGAGGCAATGTAGCAATTGCCTCATATACACTAACAACCCACTTCTTCTAGACTACACACATTCATTATGTGAGAGATGCAGCTGTATCAAGAACCTAGAGTCCAGGCTTTCTCACTCACTAGTCAGTTTATCTGATACTAAGCTGGTTGTCAGCATGCACACCTTACCTCTTGCACCTACCAAACCAACAACACATAAACTTACATATGCAGAGGTCCTTACCAGAAGCATACCCAAACATCAGAGACCACCAAAACACAAGGACGATTCACATAATACATCCTCTGCAGAACATAGTACACACAATATATCACACATCAGTGTCTCACCAATCAAGCCCCTAAGGTATAATGCAAAAACAAGCATCTTAGTCACAGGAAACTCAATTGTGAGACACACAAATGTCCTCCCACCAAGTTGGATAAGGAAAAAGTCACTGTCAGCTGACTGTCAGGTGCCAGGATCCTCCACATTATGCACACACACACTCAAGTCTGTCAACAACAGGAACTGTTATGATTCCATGCTGGTGTGAACAACTTGAGACATACCTCAAGTGAGACATGACTGAGCTCTCTGATTATGTGTCTCAGGCAGATATGTCCCTAGCCTTAAACAGCAATACAAACAAAACATGACTGACTTTAACAATTGGATTCATTTCTGGTGACATTCAAAGGGGATCCAGTATCTGTCAGCCTGGGATGACATGTTCAATAGACCTTGATGCTTTGCCAGAGATGGTCTTCATCTGTCACCCCTGGGATTTTGGTTACTGGCTAAGACTCTTGCCACTCCCATAGTAACTTATTTTAGACAATATTACAAGAACAAAATTCCTGACATAAAATTACCCTCTAAAAACAACCTCAAGGTTATGCTGTTAAATGCTAGGAATCTAAACCAGAAATTGCACTCACTGGGAGCATTCCTCACCTTGGAAGATGGTGACATTTGTGCAGTCACTGACACCTGGTTTAAAACTGCAGAGAGCACCCCAGCTACACCAGGTTATATTTTCTTCCACATATTCAGATCCCAAACTGAAGGCATGATAACAAAAGGAGATGGTGTATCAATATTCATTAAAGATAAATGCACCTCTAGATTGGTTAAACAACACAATTTCCTTGAATTACTTCAGGTGCAACTGACTGTAGTTAAGACCCCTCTTCAGGTCATTGCCAGCTATAGGACCATATCCATGAATCAGGACATCCACTCAGCCTACTTGGATCTACTTGAGTCAATCAAGATACAACCAAACATCCTGGTTTTGGATGACTTTAATTACCCATCTATTGACTGGGTAGATTATACTTGTTCTAACTCACTTGCCCAAAGGTTCTGGACTTTAACTCAAATGCCCTGAACCAGCTGGTTGACACACCCACAAGGGGCTCAAACATGTTGGATCTGGTGCTCACCAACATTGGGAACCACTGCACCACCCCCAGTGTGTGGTCATCCATGGTGACTTCTGACCACAAATCAGTCTCGCTTGAAGTAACTACATCACAAGACACCCAACAACTAGACTAAAAAACTTCTCCAAGACCAATTACAATCTCTTACATGACAATATAAATAGCTTCATAGCCCCTCCCTACATTGATAGAACAGCCACCTATGCTGAGTTAATACTAAATAGAACCTTAACAATTTTTGGACATCCATTAAAGAAATCGTACATCCTGGCCAAAATACTACCCAAACACCTCTCCTGATAACTCACTAATTGAAACTGGAATACAGTTCAACTCTTATTTTATAGATGGTACAGCATCTCTTACCAAAGATTCCTCATCATCTAATCCCAACCTGGCAAACAGATACATCTCACTGCATCCACTTTCACCTACAAACCTGTGCCCATATCCTATATAAAACTACTTTTAAAAAAACTTAAATCATGCTCTTCTTTAGCTGATGACCTTCCAAGCAAGTACCTAAAAATATCAGCCAGTAGCATTGCCTATACTTTCTCAATCCTTATAAAAAGGTCAATCCAGGAATCCCATGTTCCATCTCTCTAGAAATAAAAGTCACACATTATCCCTCTGCATAAAGGAGAAAATTCAACAGACATTATTAACTTTGGACCTATATGAATCTTATCCAACCTAGCCAAAATACTTGAAAATTTTATTCAGAAACAATTGCTAGAATATCTCCTGTTGGAAGAACTCCTATCCTGTACACAATATGGCCCCCGTCCTTCCTGTAGTACTAGTACTACCATTTAACTTATATAGATACTGTCAATAAAACTAGAGATAACAGCAAACTAGTCTCTTCCTTATTTCTAGATTTCTCTAATGCCTTTGACACTGTTTGTCACAGCAAATTTCTATTTCAAATGTCCTCACTAGGTTTCTCTCATCCCACTCTTTTGTGGTTCAAAGTTACGTATCTAATAGGTATCACTCAGTAAAATGGTACTCCACACTCTCTCCCTACATCCCAGTCACCACTGGTGTACTGCAAGGCTCTATCCTTGGTCCAGTCCTCTTTAACATTTTCACAAACACCCTCTATACATCCACACAACAGGCTACTCTAATCCAGTATGCAAATGATTCCACTATCATTTGCACATCTGATAATATGGTACACCATCAAAAAATTACTCAGCAATCTTTAATAGCCACTGAAACATGGCTTAGTAACTCACAACACATGCTCAACCCCAAAAAGACCAAACTGCTACTCATGAAAAACAAAATTTAAAATCCTCTTTTTTGATAATTCAACCATTGAAGTCACCTCTTAAAGCAAATTATTAGGGGTGATAGTGGATGATAAGCTTACATTTGACATCTATAATATACAAAATTGCATAAGAAAAACTCATCAAAAACTAGGGATATTTTACAGAGCCAAAACTTTCTGACCGATGCAACTAAAACTCCACTTGCCAGTACTTATCCCCTGCTCACATTTCTTTATGGTGCTTCCATCTTTACTAACCTCCAGGCTTCACATAAATTAAAACTTGAATAATGCTATAACAAATTTGCTAAATTTGCAGCAAATATTCCTTTCAGAACCCATCACTGTATAGCACTAAAAAACCTAAATTGTTTAGAACTGCCTCATCAACTAACACATATACAGCTGCTTACCATTATAAAATGATTCATCACCCATCTACCTGTCCAGCAGCAAAAAACATTCTATACAACTATGTTCCCAGTCAGTCACTGTGATCCAGAAACCAAAAACTCCTATCTGTCTACAAACCTATCAGATCAGCTGAGCATTGTTTGCACTTGTACAAGGTTGCTAAGGCATGTAAATTCTTACCTATATCCATCAGGTCAATAACCTCCCTTCCATCCTTCAAAAGCACTCTGCAATACTTCCTAGATAAAATCTGGCTTTGGTCATGCTCAAAACTAGGATAAACTATATCCCCAATTGTGAACTAGTACTTTTTCATTCCTTATACTTCATTACTCTCCCTTCTTTACTTACTTCCTTACTTCTATAAAATTCTCTTCCCTGACTTTCTCTTTAAATGTTTTCCCTCACTTCATATGGAAATTCCTGTTTGTATTTGACTAACTTACCTTTAATTTCTCTACAGACTGTTTAAAATTTCTGTAAATATTAAATGATTGTACTATAAATTGAATCAATTCTTAACTAATGTTTTTATATTATCACTAATTTGTTATAATTTTTTAAACTGCAGATGTTTTTGTTTTATTTTTGAAAATTGTAAAATTACTGTTCTTAAAATGTTTTATAATAATTTGGAGCTTTTCTTCTCAGGCCTCTGCTGAAACTGAGCTTCTACCCAGTTGGACTTTCCTGGTAATCAGATGCCAATAAATAAAATAAATAAATACAACATGATATACATAAAACAATATCTTAACAACAAAGTAATTAGATGATACTGAAGTCATTAAAACAACTAATAACAAAGTATCAAATAATTTTAACACATAAAGTAGAGATAGCTCTAGAAAAAAATAAAACTGTATAGTTATGTGATGACTCCAAAAATCTTTACAGATTAGTTAATAGAAGTAAGATGTTAAGCAAAAAGGCACAAATCAATACTATTAGAAATCCTCATGTTAATAAGCTTAATCCAGACATAGAGGAAATGCATAATTTTTTTTTACAAATCTAAGAGGACCTTTTTAAAGATAAAAATAATAATCCTCATGATTACAAAATTGATAATTATTAAAGAAAAATGTTTCTAATAAACTTAATGGTAAGCAAATTTATCTGTTGAATAAGCCTATTACCCTAATCCCTAATGGAAGTTAAAAAAGTAAAAGGTGGCAATGGCAAAGCTCCAGGGTTAGATGGTTTCAGTATGGAATTATATAGCTTGCTTCCATTAAACATTTTAAAATTGCTGAGTGAAGTTTTCAGGATATTTGGAGTGACAAAATAATTCCACCCTCATGGAAATGTTCTATAATGTCACCTATACTTAATCAAGAAAAGAAAAATAATGTCATTTATTCATATATGTCTATTTCATTACTAAAGTAGATTATAAAATATTTCCTTCCATTTCCTCTATAAAATTAAGATATAGTAGAAAATTGAATTAATAGAGATCAAACAGGATTTATAGTCAATAGATTAACATGCCAATATTAAAAGAACAATAACAATCGTAGATTTAGCAAATAGAATGGATAGAAATCAGTTCTAATTAGTTTAGATATTGATTATGTAGATTGGAATTACTTATTTAAAACTTTAGAGGCATTTGCATTTCCAGAACAATTTACTGACATATTTAAAAAAAACTTGAATAGAGATTCCAAAGCGTATATTAATTCTGGATCTTATATCACTCATTGAGTCACTTTAAACAAAACAAAAAAATCAAAGATATCCCTTGTTTCATCTACTATTTGCATTAGTTATTGAGCCCTTAGCTAATACGATAAGAAATAATGATAAAACTGATGTTTTTTTAATCAATAAGGATAGTCAATCTAAAATGCATTTTTTGCAGATGTTATTTTATTGGCTACAGGAGATTTAAACTATTCAATTTAAGAAACAGATGAGGAAATTCGAAAGTTTCAAGAAGTATCACTGTTGAAAGTTAATCATAAAACTGCAACTTTAGTGCTAAATCAAGTACTGGGCAATGTGTTTAAAAACAGATATAATTGGGAAGGACAAGAATTAAAGTATTTAGGAATAAAAATATCAAGATGTGAGTAAGGTTATTAATCATAATTTTGAAAACAAATATGAAGTGTTACTCCTTATTATAAAATGTAATGAGTGCTTTTACTTTTGAGGCTAGATTATTGCTTATTAAAATTATAATATTACCTAAGACTTTATATTGCATTCAACAGCTTTAATACCTGACCAAAAAAAAAAACTTTAAAGAAAATGGAAAAAATGTTAACTTCATTCTTACGGTACCCTAAAAAGCTGAAGATTGCTTATAGAAATCATATTAGACTGCAAGAGTATGGTGGCATTAGCTTTCCTGTCATAGGATCTTATTCCATTGCTGCAGCTATTAACTCTCTTAGACTCTGGTTAGACTCAGCTTATACTAGTCAATGGAAAACTATTCAGTAACAAATACAAAATTCTTATAAATTTATCAAATGTGATACATTAGAAATATGTAACAAACCTTTCATTGAATTAAAGTTTACCTTAGAATGGAATTCATTTCAATCTTTAGACATTACATATATGAAATCAATTCTAAAAAAAAACATTTAAGAAGTATGTTTTAATACCCCATTAATTTTAAAATGGAAATGTTTGCACACACACATCTAGATTTGTGGAAACTCAGAACAATGCTAAAATTAATTTACTAAAAAGGAATAATTCGTATTATGATCCTATTGCTTTGAAAAAAATGAAAGCTAAGATACCAGAATGTTTAATGAAAGAGTTTTAGGGTGCATGAATCTCTTAATTAGCTAACATTATCTATCAAAAAGAAATTAGATTAATTTGTAGGTAATATGAGTAAAGAAGAGCAGAACAGTATTCTCCCATTATATAAGTATATGAGTGCTATCATCAATGGTAAATTGACCTACACAAGAAGTCTAGGTTATACAAGTTAATTAGATATATAATAATAACTTTGATGTAAAATTCTAGAACTTTTTAGGCATTAGTGGAATGAGTGAGTGAATTGATAAGAATAAAGTTATGTTACTTAAGTCAATTAATTAAACATCTTCAAGTTTATACTGGAAAGCTTTCACGTGACAATATATACATAGAATGCTTGTTACCCATTACACAATTTCTAAGTTTAGTAAAATGGCTTCTTTAGTTTACTTGAGATGCAGTAAAGATGTAAAAACTGATTGAGTACATATGTTTATGGATTCTGAAAAATTAAATGCTTATTTTGAAGTGATAACTATTTTTAAGAGGTTATAGTCTGATAATTATTCTTTAACTAGATCAACAATATTAATGAATGTTCTACTTCCTTTATATGTAAAAGCCACACAACAAAACATGTTTGGGAGTCTCCTGGCAGTAGCTAGAAAAATGATTACAAAACAATTGGAAATTAAACTTGGTACCTCTGTTCAAAGAATTTTAAAATTTAACAGCAATGCTATTTAAAACTGAAAAGGAAGTGATTAGAATAAGATCTGGAAAGCATATGAAGACTTTTACTTGTTTGGATAACCTTGAAATGTTGCAATTGAAATGCCAATATTCTTAATTTGTTAATTGCATTATATTACTCTGATGTAATAGTATGTGATATTGAATTTATTCCTTTCTGTGTATATACTGTATATATGCTAAATCAATAAAACGTTTTATAAAAAATTATTCACAAGATGAATTGCTTACATCTGCAGACAGCTTATCTCCGTGTAAATGTAGTCAGCATTGACAGAAAAAAACAGCTAACAACTCTTAAGAAGGATGAAGGAATCTTTGACAATTTCACTCAGCACAGAACAAAATGTACAACTGCTTTCAACTGAAGACTTCTTGACTCCTACTGAACATTTGCTAATGATGGAAAACAAGCCGGTATCATTGCATATGCAAGACATTTAGCACTCCCCATGGCTTTAATTCTTTTTTATTTTTCAAGCTTATTTGCTTACAGACACTTGTCTGCAGATTAAGCCACTGGCAGTAATCCATTCGCCATTGCAAAAATAAGAGAAAACATTTTAACTCTACAAATAATATAATCAGTGCATTTTTACACCCCACCCTCACCCTTGCAGCCCAAGATCACAGCATATTAACTTAAACTTGCTTTTGTCCAGCATTTCTTCTCTTATTATACTGTAAAGCCTATATTTCTTACAACTAAAAAAGTACTTCATTACTTTAATACATTTATCAAATACAGCCACCACTGAAGAATCCTCCATCCTCCACATTTAAAATACCTCTGCCTACATAACATACACAGCTGCTTTACTATATAACATGCAGTTTATATCATGAAATGTTTTATACAAATACCATTAAGAACAAAAATTGCTTTGCTTAGAGTTACTTATTCCCTTTTAATGTCCTTTTACATATTAGTGACATACAGTAGGGTTCATGCTTAACAGTCCACCCACCAGTTTAACTAAGTCAAAAATTAGTCCAGAATTTCTCAACAGCCTTTTCTTGCAAAACCTTATTTCACAAATGTAATTGATGCTTTATAATCTCTCAATTATTCACTAATTTGAGTGTGGCTGGTCTTCTTCCTGTCTCCATCTCCCAACACAAGACTCTGGTGAAGATCCAAAATACTCCAAATTCTTCTTGTCAACTCCTGTGATGTTGCTGTCTCTCCTGCATTATCCTTTGGAACATTGGAAAAGGTTTACCTGGTAAAGTCTCTGTATGAGCTTTATTGTCAAATAATAAGAAGCAGAGTCCCTTTCTGTTTGTTCACATTTTGGTGGATAAACTTTTTATCTCCTTCTTAGCCTGTTCTGCATCAAAAATGTCTTTGATCCTCCAGGAAAAAGTATTCTGAAGACAGCTGGATACAGCAGCTTGGATCTCACACATGCCTCTTGACATTCCCTGATTACTAAGATAAATGTTGTTCTCTTCTGCCTGATGTACAGTGAATACTCATTTACCATAAACACTTTGCTATTTTCAATTTTTAATACTTTTCCCTTCTGTCACAGTTTTGTCAGGATCAATAGTTTCTGCTGGTTAAAACTGCACCTTTACTAATACCGGTCTTGGCTGCTTTCTCATGGCTAGGTTTGGAGCATACAGTCTATGTGCCCTGCCCTTTCAATTTACAAACCCTGCCATGGAATTCCAGTCCAGTTGCTCTTTTGTGCTTTCATAAAATTAATCCAGTCTGTTCCGTCCGTTTTTTCTGGTGCAGCAGAAAATCTCAGGTTTTCTCTGCACAATCTGCCTTTTAACTCTACTGTTTTCTGAAATAGCTCTGTTTGAGAAGTCTCATTCTCAACAAGACTTTTCTTCATTTCATTCCCTGATTTTTGCAGTGTTATCAATGTGAATAGCCAGTTAAAGCTTCTATTTTTCAGCCATTTGTTATTTGAGTTGATATACCCCTTCAGTGTTTCATTTATTTTAATCACCTCTCAGCATATTTGATTTATTTTTTCCTCTAAATTACTGGAAACCAACTCTTGTACCAAAACTGAGGCTTGAACTGCATTTTTACTGAACAGCTGCAGGATTCTTTCCAGTCATTGTTTTCACCTCACCTTTTCTAGCTGATTTTCTTTCAGGCACTCTAAATGTTTTCTTTGCTGGCATTCAGACAGTGTACTTACTATCCAGTAACTAAGTTTTACTCAAGGTGGTGGAATTACCAGCTCATATTTCTCAGTTTCTTTTTTCACACTGGGAGAGCTGAAATTAAGCTGTTGATCAGAGTGTAGCCTTCTTGGAAGTCTCAGCTGTGGCAAGTTTCTTAATACTCAACTCTGTGAAATAGGAAACAAAAGCAACAGCTGCCACAATTACCTAAGTATTGAAAGCAATAAGGAGGCATATTTCATAAGATAATGGAAGTCTTGGTATTTGAACATCTTGGAAATGTAAAATGTATATTATACTCCAAAGTTAACATTTATTTATATATGTGCCTTAGATATTTTGAATATAGAAGTGAAATATTTCACAAAAAAATCTCTGTTAACCATACCATGCAAGAAAACATATTCAAACAACCTCTCTCACAAGTCAAGAAGTGTGGAATAGTAGGAGCTCTTAACAGGCTTCACTCTGAGATTATCTGCATATTTCCTTGCCTCACAGAGACTGTATTACTTATTTTTAGGGGTTGTAGGAAAATACATTGCCACCACATATAAACCATGTGTAGTATAACATTTTGAACATAATAAAGGAGTGCTCTCTTAATTTGGGTGGATAACTGCCTTCTTAAATGATCCCTTAACCATATGAACAGAGTGTGTGTCTTTTCATTAGTGCATACCCTTGCACAACTGTAGCCAGACTATGCTGATATACAGACCACAAGGGTTTTGCTTCTATTCTCTTACTCTCTATTTTTCCAGTTTTGAATGTTGTCTGAATAACAATTCACTTTTCTCTCATGAATGCAAATAATAACAAACTGTTGTAAAATAATTAACAGATTTTCACATGTAGGCTTGTCATTCAGTCTCTATGTTTGCTAGGCAAATGCATTCTCCAGTACATGTAGCTCAGAGATGGTCAGCGCAACAAAATGCATAACAACATTACACTCAGAAAATGTTACTTCTTCTTCAGGAGTGGTTCACAAATGCACCACCAAATGCTTAGCACTGTTTCTATGCATATGAATTATTAAAACAGAAAATTTTCCTTCAAAGCATTGACCCTGAAAAATATGCTACTTGGAATAAAAATCAGTATTTCACATGTCTTATCTGTATTCACCAAAAACAACAAAAAAAATGTGGGTACTTACTACACAAGGAGTGACCATGTGAAGTGGTTAGGTAAAGATAAATAGATCATGAAAAAGATGTAAAAATAAAGATGGCAGTACTTACATACAGCTGTTACCAGCTTTACTTATATTCACTGCTAACTTGTTTTAGTGTGCACTCTTCTCGGAAGAGTGACTCACTCTGCTGTAGTTTCATGAGTTGCTGGTGATATAAGGCACATGAAATATAGTGGCAGGGGGGAAAAGTCTCCATACTTCACAATTACACACACTGTGGATTTTCTATAACTCAGCTCTAGCATGTACATTGTACATCTGCAGCACCATTTTAAGTCAACACACCATAGGGTTTCAAAGTAAGGTACATGATTTTGTTATCATAGTTTGTCTAACTGTCTGTGAATGCTATCTACTTTTGCTCTTTAAGCTACTTCTTTCAGTTTTGATTATATTAACTGTTTCTGATGCACAGCATCTTCCTAAAATCTTTAGAATGATTCAATAAGTGTATTACTGAAGGTTTACATAAGAAAAATAACTAGAAAACTTTTTTCCCACTTTTGCTTAAAAAACGATATAGCACAAATACCCAAAAATCAGTTTACCCTGGTTTTTCCTTATTTGTAAACTGATTTTTATGTGGAAGTGCAGAGGTGCAGCCCCCATATCCCCCTCTGGATGGAACCAATGGAAACCTGGCAAAAAGTGACCAAGTTTTCAATTAGTAAGCTGGCGATTTATCTACAATGCAACTTCAAAATATGGTGGGGTAGACACAATAGCAGAATATAATTTGACATAAAGGTAGTTGCAACTTATAGCAAACCAAACTATTTCTCAATGATAAATATATTAGTTAATATGGATTTGTATATTTGGTCATGCATGGCATAGTAATTTGCTCATTTACTATTAGGGAATAGTCATGGGGAAACAAAATGACATTTTCAGGGTTTGCAGTATAGAAAGCCTTAATGCTTCCCAGCAACTTGTGTCCTGGTTAACTGGTTGTTTCTGTTTTGCATGGAATGATTTCTAAAAAAACAAAGATGACAGTATGGGAATTTTAAAAAATTGTTCATGTTCTGCTGGGAAGTGCTTAAGGATGACTTAGGAGACTAGGAACATACTGAAGGAGTAAACAATACTTGTTTTTTTATTTTATTTCTTTCTTTTTTTTTTTCTTCTTTTTTTTTTACATTTGATTACCAGAGTGGTACACTGACCACAACTGACCATTTTCAGGTACTACTTGGATGACATAATTCATAAAGAAGAAGAGAACAGGGAGGCAGTAAGCTGTATTGGGATTGGTCAGGAACAGAATACTTGGGGCTATAGACAACTGTGTATGGAAGAAGATAAAAAATGTAAGTGTGACTACACAGGAAGATGAGACTACACCATAAACACCCAGGAATGAGATGGGCTCCCTACCACAGATTTTAGATCTCTGACCAGTGTGCTGGTAGATTCCCTGAGGGACATCTTTAAAAGATTGCTGGCTATAGCAGAAATGCCAGAGGACTGGAAGACATCATGTGTGGTACTATGTAACAGTGTGAGCAGAAAAAATTCAAGGAAGTATATGCCTGTTATCTTAGAAACACTGGCAGTGCCTGTCATAGAGAGAATCCTGATGGGAACCCTGGTAGCATTTCTGGAGGACAACAACCAACAATAGTCTATATCTAAAGGTGGCTGTTTGTCAAAGCAGATCCAGTTTTGTATCTGGGTTACAGTGAACTTGATAGGGAAGGTCCAGCAAATTAAGTCTACTTATCCTTCTTCAAGACCTCTGACTGTGTCCCACACAGAAGGTTGACAGGAAATCGGGAGAAATTTGAGAGAGGGTGAGTTCATATGGTTGAATGAGAGTTTTGATGATATTGACAACATCAGGAATTAGGAAGTTTACTACTGGAGTACCACAGTGTCTGCCCTGGGTCTGGTGTTATTCTATTTGTTTGTTTCAGACATATCTAAGAGAAGAGAAAATTCCTGAGGGTTCTTGTCACACCATACCTTGTGTACTGTGTACATTTCTGGGGCCCATATCAGGAACAGGATATCAGGCTCCATGAAAGTATTCACAAGGTAATTACTAGAAAGATCTGTGGAAATAAGGGGAACAAATATGAACATATGCCTGAGAATCTTGAGCTGTCTTCTCAGATTTAATCAGAGGAGATAGGGGAGACAAAATATGGGTACACAAGATTATGTAATGGAGATGTGAAGGGGTCACTTTGAACAGGAAGCACAGAGAGGAAGATATTACTTGAAGGAAGATTGCTGCAGGTATATATAGGTTCATAGGTGTGCACTAGGCTAATGGCCCTGGAGCCTTTACAATCCTGGCCCATATAAGTGCCCTGGCATCATGCCATCTGACGTTAGTTCCCAGTGCCTCTATCAAGTAGAGCCACTGGAGTGACAGTAGGGGTGAACTTTCTATTTCCCATTTGCTCATCAAGATTTATCTTGAAAAGGGCTAGTGAGGTGCACTGCTTGACATGTATGGGAAGTCTATTCCAGAACATGGGCAGTCTATGGGTTATGAACTTGTCCCACCAGAATGTTCTGTTGATTACGGTAATGAGGTTGAGGTCTCTGGAGTGTGTGGTGGGATTGGGATTTCTTTAGATGTAGCATTTCTAACAGAGCTGGGTTAGACATGGCTTTGTAAGTCAAGCAGAGATCGCCTCTAAGTAGGCAATAGAGAATAGTTGGAGTTTTGGAGTCTGTCCATGTAGGACATGTGTTTAAGTTAAAATATTTAAAATAATATTTTACTGGAAAGCTTGCTTATTCCTGTATCCTTTACTTTTCTTAATGTTTCTGTTTGTAGTGAAGATATTTCTGTAGCACACTGTCATGTGTATGTCTGTACAATGTTTGTCACATGTATAGAGGTCACTACTTTCTCAGCTTGCCTGCTGAGCTAATTATCTTACATGAAAGAACAGACATTGCTCCTGTTATGGTTTGACCATAAAAAAAGGAGAGGGTGCTGATACAGACACATTGTTCGGCTTGAAAAATGTAAGAAATGAGCAAATTAATTCTATGTGCAAAAAAAATATATATGTATATATATTTTTAAGACTGAGAGAGCCTGATATTAGTAGAATGCAGAACTGAGTTGTATTCCCGATATGATTGCTTGCTCCACATATTTATTCATGCTGCCTGTAAAAAATTAACTAAGTCCTGGTTATTCAGAGTAATTTGTCTCAAGAGCTTTTTATATGTTATTAGTATATATAGTCTTTCATACAAAATTGGTTTAATTTTGTATAGTATTTACTATAATATTCTTTAGTCCCTCAGACGACATGTTTCTAACAAAGTCAGAGTTGCATCTGTGGTAGAGCAAGTGTTAGACCGAGGTAAACAAAAAGTATTTTAGGATAATGTGTTGGTGCTTTGAGAAAGTATGTCAGTTATGCCAGTTAAACATTAATATTTACTTCTTAACACCAAGTGTGTCTTAAAAAAGAATTTCAAAAAAGAGACAGAAACAAAGTGAATAACCAGCTGAAGATATTTTAACACAAGGGCATTTATGGCAGGACCATTGGCTACGCCCATGGAGTAGTTTCTTTGCAATTCCTCAAGATGAAATTTGAAGAGTACATTTAAAAGAAGGAGATGCCTCAGTGACGAAGTGTCTTGGAGGACAAGACGGTGACACTGCAGGACACAGTGTAGTAGGCTGAGATTTGAATACGACCGTGCATTTTGTATTGGATCCTGAAGTGCGCACAGGTTATAATGTTTTTCACAAGTGTGAACATTTCTCTAACATGAGTATTGAAACAAACGGGACTGAATACTAACTTATTTGTGCACGCAACCTGCCATAGCCCTCACTTGCAGAACATGTACCCATTAGAAGCAAGGTCAGACTCAATAATATGGCTGACACAGCAGAAAAAAGATATAGAGAATAAGAACATGCTAGCTAGGTAAAGACTCTCTGAAAATGAATATGCTTTGTAAAGCATTTGAAAATTTTGACAAGTTGTTAAATTCTGAGAAACAATTATGTCAAAACATGCACAGTAAAGAAAAGGAAACAACCCGTAAATCAATTACAGATTTAGAAGATTTTGTTCAAACTGATCATTAGACTCAAATTTGTTGGCCACTAAATACTTGACAATGAAGATGTTTAACATAAAACATCACACAGATCACAAAGATTTAATCAAATGTAAACACGTGGTTCCGGATTTGAGACGTTGTAGCACATGGAGCACTGTGATTACTTTCTGATATTTGGAAAAAGACAAATCAGTTAAGTGCTATTATATAGCTATTATAGTTTAAGAGTTGACCTTAACAAATGTTAAGGTCTTGCACTAGGCAGTTAAATCTGCCTGTACCAACCAGCAAAAACAGCGGTAGAACAAAAAACAGATTTGTTTCTGCCTCCTGTTTGTATCATTAAGGTGTCCATCATTTCCTCTCATAAACTTAGAAAGTAGCTAGAATAACAGGATGTGTGTGTTCCCTGCATTTTCTGAAGGACATGAAGTCTGAAACTCAAATGTATATCATTATTTAATGACTTCAATCCTCAGCGTGGTTTGTCCAAAAACAAAATATTTTATGAGGAATAGACGAAAATATGAAGCAAAAATCTGAGCATTCTGCAATAATCTGGACATTTGAGAGCCAAGGCAAGGTGAGTGCAAACATAAGAGACTATGTTACACTGCCTTTCTGAGAGGGCACACTAAGGGCTTTACGATTTTGAAAGCCAGTAAAAGATTTAGCTTTTTTTTTACTGTAACTAGTAATACATGGAACAGATAAAGCTCTATGCAATACACAGAATTATGATTGGGTCTGCAATCAGAACCTTTTAATTTATGTGCTTTTGACATGGATGCCAAAATTCACTTCTTGAGTTTTGCTCTCAGGGTGAATTTCTTGGAATGCATGTCTTGAACCCATAATAAGCTGGTTAGGATTGGTGACCCAATCATAATCCTTCATGTAAAACAAGGTTACAAAAGCTACAGAATGTGCTGCATAAATAAATCTTTACATATTTCTCATAACAACAGAAATAGTTCAATTTGTATATAATACACAGGATGAAACACTGCCAGTTTATAATATGGGGAAATGGCTTTTAATAGCAGTGAAACAAACAGGACTTTTGTTAAAAGATGGTCCATGCCTTAGAAGTGATGAGGATAACATGGAAACAAAATAGTCTGAAGACTTAACATCTGAACGATGGGTCACAAGTTATTGTGAGACTGTGATTAAAGAACACAATCACAGATGCCAAGATAATTTAACGTATGTTTCCTTTTTCATTTCAGCATAGATGCAAAACTAATCCTAAAAAAAAGTTTTTCTGTTGTTCTTCACTACAACAGGGTGATAACTTTGCTAGTACAGTTATTGTATAGGCAAAGTTATGACTGAGAATTGCCATAGATGTAGAAAAACTTTGGAATGCAGACATGAGATATCATGTTATTCATTTACTTGATTTCTTTCTTTTGTTTAGACAATCCATGTCCTGCTGCAATGCCTTGTAAATAGAAAGACCATTTGTTTGCATTTAACTGATCTTTCAGTTTATCACTTTCGCTGTCTTTTATGAGGAAACAGATGAAGTATGAATAGGGACAAAGACCTGAATGCTCAGAAGTTAATAATGTGTCTGGAATACTAGGAAATTATACAAAAAAGCAGTTTTTTCACCTTGTGGGCATAGCTATATTTAACTCTTTTCTAATGCACCAAAACAAACAAAAGATATGCAATCACTATGAGTATATAGAAGGTTATACAGCAGATTCAAGAAATGTGCCAAGAAAGATCACAAGTGTTCTTTGGCCATGGCTGATACAAACGTTCTTCTTTCAGGCAGACATTTTCCCAAAAAGATGTCACCATCCCCTAACCCAAAAAAAAAATCATAGCAAATGTATGTAGGGTGTGCTGCTTTGCTAGGGTTCTCCCAACAGTGTTTCATAAGGATAAAGGGTACACATGGAGACTACATTACCCTCTGTGCGGGAACATGTTTTAGCAAACACCAAACTAAAAAGAAAAGGTATGGAACTGCATACATATCACAGGCCTCCTCCTCATCTGTGACCTTTTATGTATAGCTTTAGTTACCACAGTCTGGCACTACACTGAGTTTCCACTCTGAGGATTATTTCACCCCTACTCACAAAATCAAATGAAACTAATTTCTAGAATGTGTGTGCATTAAGTACTCATTATCCTCAAATAAAAAAACGAATCATGTCATTTCACCAGCCAAGACATTATTATCAGCCCTGCATATAGTATGAGATGTACATTCCAGACACTGACAATGGCACTACCTTGGCTAATGAATCAGGCATGAGGTACACTGACATCATAGGGGGCAGAATGGCATTCTTACATATCTTTTAACCCTATGTATCTTATTAGAACTCTCTGATTTTTTTTACTGTGAGCTACCTTAGAGGGCTTACCTATAATTACTTTTATCCAACATTTCAGCTTACATATAACTACTTTTATCCAACATTTCAGAGGTATTTTGTTATCAAAGACTGGCAGCATATTTTCTTTCCACCTTGGGGCTATCTGACCACTGCCAGCAAGGCCGAGTAAAACTAATGACTAGAATATATGTGTACTAAGTCCTCAATGGAGTAGAAGTAGCAAGAAAAAATCACAATCTGGTTGTGTAAGGAGTGTGTGCGGTGGACCTAAGTATCTTATTAGAATTCTCAAAATTTTAACTGGCTTAGGGGAAGTGATACAGCAGCTCTTATATACAGCTAGCAAATCCATTTCAGAAAACTTTTATTGCCACAGTTTGGCATTATACGAAGTTTCTACCTGTTTGACCTGTGCTGAAAAGATTGAGTGACACTGATGTCAAGGAAATATGTGTACTAAGTTCTCACTGTGTTAGAGCTATTATATAAATACATATGTGTGCGTGTTTTGATTGATATATATATATATATATATATATATATATATATATATATATATATATATATATATATATATATATACACACACACATGGGTCTACTTCAGAATCGTGGAATTCCAAAATGCCGAGACGATAATCACAAAAGTTAAAACCATGTTAAGTTTTCCCACGGCAAGTAAACACTTGCCCAACATGCAGAATCATGCTCTTTTCCCAATGTAGTGTGATCCTGGAGTTGCTATATATCACACTGGGGGTGTGGAGGGCATACCCCTCCACCTAGGTGGGTTTTAGATAGTGTGGAGTGTTTTAAGTGTTTACTTGCCCTGGGAAAACTTACACAGCTCATTCATTCATTCATTTCAGTATTTTGGTCTTTGGTGTTTTGGAATTTTGATATTACGAAGCAGATCCATATAGATAGATATATATATATATATATATATATATATATATATATATATATATATATATATATATAGACAGAGAGAGAGAGAGAACGATCCTTATCAGAAAACCAAATGCTGATATTATCAGAACTCACATTATTTGTTTGTTTGTTTCTTTCGGCTTTTCCCTGTTAGGGGTCGCCACAGCGGAACTCCGGTCCGCTAATGACTGGCAGTAGATTTTGACGTGCTGGCTTGCCGGGCCTAACGCACAATCTTCAATGAAGGAACGGCCACTCACGCATGTCACCACACAGAAGACGCTCTAACTGGGGATCGAACGGGCAACGTCTAACTGTGAGGCGACAATGCTACCGCAGCACAGAACTCACATTATTGTGTTCAAAAGCTTGAAACAATGAAATCACCTAATTGTTTAGGAGGTAAGCCCCCTTGCACCTCCCAAACCCCTGCTAATTATATATACCAACTTCAAAATTGCACTATATTAGCAGATGAGCCTGTACTGTGATCCCCCCATGCCTTGATCATGCACAATACAGGTGCCTGCATTGCACAAGTAATTCTGTTGTTTCTGTGGGTTGATCTTTCACGGTTCGAGCTTTGGTTCTCTTTCTATTCCTTGCAACAGTAAAAGCAATTCACAGAAATAAAACAACATGCTATTATTTTCATTTTGTAGTTGCAACAGATAACAGGTCACAGAACATAATGTACATTCTCTCTCTCTCTCTCTCTCTCTCTCTTGCTGTTGCTATGGGACCAGCAGTTGAACACATTTCTTCCTTTTTTTTTTGGGTAGCAACAGTTAAATAAACAAGCAAGAATTCCTTCAGTTTCCTCCAAGAGGTTGAGAGGTATGACCTTGCCTCTTAGCTAAGAATTTATTTTCACTAGTGGAGATAGGAACAGGATTCAGTCCCCTAAATGAAATTCTCTGTGACAGGTTTTGTGCTTGTCACATACCACTTGTTGGTTAGTTTAGCCTTTTCCATATGTGCCCTTACTATAGGTAATACAATTTGTATTCTTTTCTGTATACTGTTGTAGCATTTTAAAAGGGGTTTCTCCTTCCCTCCAGGTTTTCTTAACAATGTCTAAAAGTCCCCTGGGTCATCTCCCATATAACAACTTGAAAGGGCTAAAGCCCATAATGGCTTGAGGAAGCTGACTTCCAGAAAGCATAATAAAGGGTAATAGCTGGTCCCAGTTTTACCATCAGACTCTATTACCTTCTTCAACATAAATTATGTTGAACCTCCTTACTATCCCATTTACCAGTGAGTATGTGTTGTCCTAAGTTGTTTTAATTGAAAGGCCTGGCACAGATGCTTCAAAATTTTGAACATGAATTGAATGCCCTGGGCCATTAAAATGTCCTTGGGTATCCCCACTCCTGAGAACAGGGAATAAATTCCTCTGGCTATGGCTTTAGAATTTTTTTTTTTTTTTTATGAAGGGGAACCAAGATGTGCTGATAATGATTAGTGGATCAATGTTCACAGCAATTCTTTCAGAGGGTTTTCTGTTGTGGACATTGGCATTGATGGGTACTTAAACATGAGGTTGGGAACAGTCTTCTGAACCTCTGCACAACTAGTACAGATATTTTCTATTTCTGTAATAATTCCAAATGTTTGTTTTTATTCATCTCCTGATGTCCTTCAAAAAAAATCTGTATGTCATCTTCATAACCATGGCCCTAAATAGCCAGGGAACCAACAACTGATGGGGACTTCTTTCCTATATTTTGTGACTTGATAAAACAAACCATTGTGTATCTCAGGAAATGAGTATGGAGGAGTGCAGCCTTCAGGGGAGTCTCTTCACACTATACTATGGATGTTCTTTCAGGTATGGTATAGGATCTCATCTTCCCACTGAGTATTTTCAAGGGTCCCTAGGCTGCTTGGAAGCTTCAGCAGATTGGATACCTCCTCCTGGGTATCTCTGGAGGTAGACAGTATATCCTCTCTACATATAAGACAGGCACTAGGACCTCTCTGTCCCATTTTCCCCCAAGGAAGGACAATATAATACAGCATTCCCCCCACCTCTCCCTTATCCCTTCCCATAATCCAGAGGATACAAGCTCCTCTACTTCTAGCTTAGCCTCCCCTGCCCTTCCTCCTTAACCGTAAGGAGTCTCCTCCCTTTCCTCTATCATTCTTAACCCTTTTTTTCTTATTCCTGACTTCCTTTATGTATTACTTTCTTCCTACCAGAGTTTCCCCCTTCCTCTATTACAACTCTCATCCTTTTTAGGGGCATTTCTCTTTGCCATACTGCCTAGTTTATCCACTGTTACTACAGTGTGCAGCTTGTCACATTCTAGCCTTTATTCTGCAGGTTTGATATTTTCCTTATTTCTATAGCAGAGCCCTCCTGATCCCTTGGGAATTTTCCCCTTCCTACTTCTCCACAATTCTTTAAAATGAGGGAAGTATTTTCCTAAAATTACACTGTGATTCAGGTGGGACACCACTACAACTAGATATAAACACTGTCCAAACTTGGATTTGCATCTCAGCCTGGGTGATATATTCTATTACTTTGAATGCAGATTACTTTTATGGTTTTTGGGGCTATGGGATATCCTTTTACAAAGGCACTGGGCCTTGACTAGTGTGATCATGCTACCAGTGACCTAAGAATCCTTCCAACTCTTGGCTATAATTCTTGAGCATGCACTTCATTAATTCGATTGCTATGAAGTTGTAAAAGCCTGGATGGACATATCCTGCCTACCTTCTTTGCATTACTTGGGAACATGACCATGTTTTCCACATTTACAACAAAGGATAGGGTTCAAAGTGCAATTCAGCTGATGACTATGCTTTTCCAACTAGTTTACTAGTGGACTCCTTAATCATACTTTCATAACATAATAGCATCTTTACCAGGTTACAAATTCATCAAAGTTCTGTGATGAAGTTTGATAGCAATGTATAGTGTTTTATTAACTCAGTCTGTGGCTATGATTTCCAGTGTTGTCTCTTTGCCATTATGTCTTTCAAGGTCTAAACAATGTTTTGCTATATGTTTCAGCATACAACACTGAGCCCTTACAGTCTTCCCCCGGGATTCATGAAGTTTGCGCCATGCGCCGGAGTAGCGTTGGCGATCTAGCGCCAAATATGGCCGCCGAGCGATTCAGGTAAGAGCTGTTTCCACGTGTACTACCAGCGTACGCCAGAGCTGCGCAGCTCCCGGAGTATGCATGCTAATTAGCCCATGCGCAGCAGTGTAGCATGCAAATGAAGGTATATAGCAATTCATGAAGTGGTACAGGTGTAGCGTAAGCATGTAGAAATGTAAACCAAAAAAAAACAGTTTACATTTTGTCAACCATAAAATTGGAGCCATGAAAGTGGACCAGACTTACTTATTATAATGTTAATATATGCTAATGGCTAAATATATAGCTAATGGCATAAAACAACATGCACAACATATAAAAAATAACAATTAATGTCATGGCAACACCAACGCAAAGTAAAACCACAGTGCATCGGTGCGCAAATGGGATCACAAGGAAAATATATTTAGATGTCATAAAACTGTAATGTAACGCAATTCATGATATCCCCATAATAGTCAATGGCATGCATGCTACACCACAACCATGGCTCAAGGGTTGCTAAGTGTCTGTGACAGTGTTACATGTGGTAACTAGGAATTATCAGTCAATGCCATGCAAATGAGTTAAGTAATACTGAATCACAAATGCCCCGCTGGTGTAAGGATGTACCACACGGTGTAGCGGTACAACACCGAGGAGTGGCCTGGATGTAAACATGACATCAAGACAGGGGCATGCACCGTAGCTGTAAGCACATTGGATCATTGCTAATCTGTGTTGCTAAGCAAAGCCACAGGATAGGGGTGTGGAAGTAGCCATAGCTTTGCTTAGCTGAGAGCACACAAGGTAACCAAAAGTTCATTTGAACGTGAATGAAAATGAGCATGAAACCCAGTAAATGTCTGTGCGCGGCGTGCACCACAGCTGAAACAGGAAGGATACGGGAAGACAATAAGGAAATGCTGCAGCATGGTAACTGGAGTACAAATGAGTAATTAACACCTAGAAACTCACAGTGGGCCATAGACAACAGCTAACAAGGCTGCTAGCAGCTACCTGCAGAACAGGAAAAGGGAGCTGCCGTACAGCAAAGAAACGAGAACTGTCACAGCAGAACAAAGCAAACTTGCAGTAGATCAGCTACGTAACACATTTCCCAACACAACCCTGGGTTGTGGAAGCACAAAACAAGAAAGGCGGCAGCTGGATGCATGCCTGACAATGGGAGGGGAATCGGGTTGAAAATAGAGGTAAAGGGCAATAGATGAATCACTGCAGACAAGCGTAAGTCAACACCAAAGGCCCCACAATAGCAGTACCTGCTGTAAAACCAATAATTAAGATACCCTGCAGCTGGAATAGCACAAACACACCCAATTACACCAGCATCATCCATTGCACAACAGTATAAGGTGTGAAAGCCCCACACACACACTTGTGTATTCCCAGACACTCTGCGCCACTTGTGTATACAGACGGGGAACTTTTAATATGTATATGTTAGGGGCCAGCATATCTTTGATTCACCAGCATGTGTTGGAGACTGACGGTGGTGTGGAGGATGATGCTGACAACCATCTCAGGCACCGGAGGAGGAGAAGAGTGTTCAGACCCAGGGTAATCTACCAGGGGCTACATGATCTGGAGATAGTAGCGCATTACAGGGTGGACAGGAACATCATACAGCAACTTGCTGAGCTGTGCTGGCCATGCCTCAGAGCCAGAAGTAACAGAGGGGAACCCATCCCAGTGGACACAAAGGTATGTGTAAGCTTAAGAATACTAGCCACAGGTACCTTCCAAAGTCTAGTATTGGGATATCATGGGGATCTCACAGACCAGCATCCAGGGTACTCCACCAGTTCCTGGATGCCATGTTACCGCATGCCAATGAGCACATATACTTCCCCAAAATGCAGGAGGAGTTGGCCAGCGATATGCGTCTCTTCCACCATGTGGCAGACTACCCAGAGGTACTGGGTGCAATAGACTGCACGCACATACACATCAAGTCACCACCCGGTGAGCAGGTTAGGTGTTACATAAACCACAAGGGATTCCCCTCCATCAACTGCCAGGTCATGTGCAATGCCCAAGGAATTATCATGGATGTGTGTGCTGGCAGCCATGGAAGCTATCACAACTCCCACATCTGGCATGCCTCACAGCTGTATCAGGTATTTGCCAGGGGGGAAATCTCATATGGCTACCTGGTGGGGGATGCTGGCTATGCACTGGAACCGTGGATGATGACTCCCATCAGAAATGCACACACAGCCACGCAAGAATGCTATAATGAGGCACACACAGAAACCAGAATCATCATAGAGCACGTGTTTGGGATGCTGAAATCAAGGTTCCGTTGCATGGACATATCTGGTGGAGCCTTGCAGTACTCTGCAGGAACGTGTGCCCACATCTTCATAGTATGTGCCATGCTACATAATATGATCCTGTGGAAACAGCTAGAGCAGAGACAGAATTGTGAAGGCCCTCACAGCCCACCACCATTGCCAAGGGACCCACAGGCACAGGGGGACTCAGACCATGAACACCCTGTGCTAGCCCCAGTAGGTAGATGGAGGCATGCCCAGTATGCCCATGCCTTGGCAAAGAGGGAACGTATAGCACACACTGACAGTGTAGGCACTCATGGACTGACACCCTTCTCCACCTGCACACACAGCAAACATGGATTGCACACACACACGACCACCTGTAAATTGTCATGTATAGGTGGTCTACTGTGCGATTCCTACATAGGTAGCCCTCAACTATTGTACACACAACCGTCATTGGCACAATGTAAGTCAATACCTGAACAGTAAATTAAGCTATCAGCATGTGTCCATGCTGTATGTACAGGTTCATGGATACATAGGTAGGTACATGCCCAACCACAGAGGCCACTCATAGGCATAGACAAAACGTGTCTGCTGTTGTCACCCCATCGATTAACTAACTGTCCCTCTGTGGATCAGAGCCACTTGTGGGATCCCTGGGGTGTAGCTACTGTTAACCACCCACTCGGCAAGGATTCCCCAGAGTGTTAGTGAGGGGTTTTGTATAATGTACTCAGGAATGTAGTTCCAAATAATGGGGAGTATCCCTGACAGGAATCTTTACAGATGTGTACAGGTAACATAGTATACCTTAAACACAGCTTGCATATGTAGGTAGTTCTCCACAGAATAATAAACATGTGGAACACACAACAGCTGAAATGTGCGTTAATCACCCTTGCACTACCAGTGCCTGCTCTGAGAGGTAAGATATCACTGCCAGGATTAGAACACACAACCATGTACACATTCATCACAATAACATACCAATAAGCTACCTGAGATGTACCAATGGCAGTCGTGTATACTGACAGGATAAAACACAAAAGGTAGTAATGTGTTGAAATAGGACAAACTGGCATGTACCCAATGAAAGGTGTATGTTTTATATATGGGTACACTTCACATAATCGAATTACGGAAATCTCGAATTTCGTATGGTCGAGACTATATGATCGAGATTTCAGTAAATCGAATATGTGTAGTGTTGAAAAATAAAAGTTTACTTACCTTAATACATTGCGTACACACAGAGGCAAGGATTCTTGTACGCTCTGTGTGTACGTAATGTTTTATTTTTTTGTGTGGTGTTGACAGGAAATGAGAAATCTCCTGTTTTGCGCTTCCGCATACAGCGCAAGACGGGAGATTTCCCATTTCCCCACTGTAGCGATCTTGGCGTTGGTATATTTAAGTAGGTGTGGGGGCACCCCAGGGCAGAGCCCGCAAAAGCAGTTTGTCTTTTTTTTCGTTTCATTTCAGAAGTTCGAGTTTACAAAACTCGATGTTTTGGTTTCGGTTATTTAAAGTTCGAGATTTTGTAAATTCGAGCTTCTGAAGTGAATCCTTTATATATATATATATATATATATATATATATATATATATATATATATATATACACATACATCATCATATAGAGGGAGAGGGAGGGAGAGAGAGATATGTCGATATATGGGGATATACATATATATATATATGTAGATATATAGATAGGTTAACAACATCTACATAACCATGGAGGTACATATAAATGGGATACCTACCACATACCGACTGCTTTACATACCGACATGCGTAATCCCGAGGCTTAAGGTCCAAAAGAACACAGTACCGAAACACCAGATGCACGAGGTGTAATCTCACGATGTTAATGGAAAGTTAGTCAGTGCTTCTGGTGTTGCGGTTCAGGTAGGTTACTGTGTGTAAGTGTGTTTCTTAGGGCTGTAGTGCATGTAAGTGTGTGTTCTGTGTGTGGTGTGTGTTCTTGGGGGAATGTAATGTGTGGTTGTGAGTTAGCTTTGTGCGTCTGTTTGCGTGACCTAGGAGGTAGAATATTAAAGTAGGGGGTGGTTTGGGGCGCAGACACTTACATAGAGGGTGTAGGTGGGGTTTGGCCACCTGCTCATACATAGTGTAGCATGGTTTGTTTGGATGTGTTGGGTAGCAGTGTGTCTGTGTATGCGTGTGTTTGTTCCATGTTCGTGTTACTTTCATGAGTTACTGTCGATGTCGGTAATGTGGGGTATGGGAGTTTGGTCCCAGTACTGTGTGCGTCAGAACACTGTGGTTTCGGGATTCTGTAGGTCTCCTGTATACAGCGGTTGAAGTGTTCATATATGTGTATAACATGGACCATAGCAATCACACATTCCGCCACTACCAACCTTTATGAACAAAGGATATGGAGAGTATATGCCTATACACTATTACAAATATGTGCTATGGACATGAGCCAATGATAGTGTTACCACCTGTCCCACTTTGCGAGGGACACTCCCTCTTTGGGTGGTTGTGTCCTGACCAAATATATTAAACGTGGCAAATGTCCTGGGATTGTAGGACATAATTATGTCCCATATGTACTGTAATAGTTGCATACAATAGTTATTTCTGTATCTAAAATACCTACATGTTACAGGAAACATGATAAGCAAATAAACTGCTACAAGAATAAGCTTATATTTAGGAAAGAAAGGAAAATTCTATCCCTTGTACTGACCATGGGTTTGTGTTGGCCTATGAAATCAGATGTGTGTCCTGAAAAGGTCCCACTATGGCCATATGAAAAGGTGGCAAGCCTAGCCAAAGAGGGTCATTCACCAATACAACTACGATGACTGCAAATACCTATGACAGAAATAGCTATCATGTAGCAACACGTTATTATATTCAGATGCATTACCAAAAGGATTCAAGGACTAACATCACCTGCATGCTATACAGGAACCACATAACAGTGCCTTAATGAATCAGCCTGCAAGTACCATTGTATTAGTCCACAAAAGGATAGGTGTTCAAATAGGGAAGGAACCCTCATGCACATAGCGATTATATATAAAAGCAGTTTCTACACACCTGCATCTGCTAAGCACACCCACCAACATCACCCCCACAACCAAACATATTACAATAGAAACTGTAATAACATCACAAATCATTCACTCACTGTACGACATCTGCAGTAGCCTTAACATACCTTGTTAGAGACACACTAACATGGCCCTATGTGAAATAGCTGCTGTTATACAATGGAACAGCTGCTGATGTAACAGGGTTTGTTTGCACTAATCCCGTTTCAGAGGGTTGTGCATACACCGGGATGTGTTAGCAATTAGTGAGTAACAGCACAGTATTATACACTTGTACATCAAATCAAGGATGTCTGGTGAGCACACTGTACACCACGTAACAGTTCATGCATAGCCATATGGCCTTGAGCTGTCCAAACATCCTTGCCAGACTTAAACATCTGCAGAAGTATCAGGTACAAACAAACCCTGCATAAGTAACAATGTTCCAAAATGTAACAGCTGTACTCACATGTAGAACTAAATTGTCTAGCCATTACACACAGTCCACAGGAGTCATGAAGCTAATATATCTCTGTGTCTCCATATAGCCATTGAAATATATCACAAAAACACATCTAGGCCATCTCCCTTGAAAGTAAGGCAAACGGACAATGCCCAAAAGGAGTACTCAGTTATACACCACTGTTGCCATGGTATTGGCTAATGGAGTAGCTGCACAGCTGATGTGCATCTAATTAACTATTTTGGAACAGCAATTGGTGGACAGGATACCACATGTTACCGATGTGTAACTAGAAAAGGATGCGTTATCACACATTCAAACCATCCGTATATACCAGCGGAACATTACAAAGAACATTGAAACACAAACCAAAAAGGATTGAATCAACAGTTAACGACACCTTGGGTTACTAATAAGGTATGTAGAACAGTCAGTATGTCTGTGTATGTAGTACCTTTCTGTAGTATTTAAAGTGCACACAATCCATATAGTGGAAACAGTTATCTTGTAGTGATGTATTGTTGAGCATAGTAATGCTTGTAGTATTTGTGTGTACTGCTGTAGATCACAAGGCAAACACCGCATAGACCACAAGGGATGCTATATAAGGGCTTTGAACAGAAATACTCCTCACCAGCCGATGTCAGTGGCAGGGCTGGTCCAACAAGTATGTGCTATAACAGGGGATAGTATATGTTGATATATTGTAACTGTAGCCATATGTATGGGTGTATTACAGAGAATAACATGTGGAAGGTTGGGCCACTGTGCAATTATGATTTGCATTGTGGGATATTGTGCCAATAACTGTGTAATGTACAGTATTGTAGGCAGATATGTATTACAAGCTACATAGCATTACTGTAATGTTAGGCAAACATTAGTTATGTCAATTGGCATTTACAATACACAATAACAGGATACATATGTCTTTTAGTGAGCCGACAGTTTATCAGTATGATAGCAAAGTAAAATGGAAGAGCTATTTAACTATCCATGCACATAAGACATGTAATATGTGCAAAGGTAGGTACTAGGCTGTCTTAACAAGGGTATCTGTAAGCCTAGCTAGTGTGTGTTGGCTTTCGCCACCTCCATAGGTTGGTTCCCTGTGCCTCTGAATGGCAGAACCAATATTTCCCTGTGCCTTTGTCCAGCAGAGCCACTGCAGTGATCTCCGGGGTACATGTCTGTCTCCCATCCACACATCAAGGTTTCCCTTGAAGAGTGCTAGTCAGGGGCCCTACCTGATGTGCATTGAAATCATGTTCCAAAGCATGGGGAGTGTCTGGGTCAGGAAT
Organism: Protopterus annectens; assembly: GCF_019279795.1. Classification (NCBI taxonomy): domain Eukaryota; kingdom Metazoa; phylum Chordata; order Ceratodontiformes; family Protopteridae; genus Protopterus; species Protopterus annectens. The sequence goes on along the minus strand of NC_056749.1, from coordinate 524,681,382 downwards.
CTATCCATCCAGCACGTCCTACTCATCATTGTGGTTAGGTGTATATCCCTAGAGCATGTGGCTCTCATGGGCTTCTGTTTAGGTGGAGCATATCTAGCAATACAGGGCTGGACATGGGCCTTGTATGTCAAGCAGAGATCAACTGTGTGTATGCGGTATGCAACTGAGTACAGCTGGAGTTTCTTAGGTTGGGCTGCATAGGTCATCTGTTTGAGGTCAGTAATCCTCTTGGTGTGGTACTGGTGTGGTCTTCCAAGCTGTTGCAGTTGTCTTGTAAGGTATATTCCAAATGAGGTGTTGTATCCTTTAATGGGTCTAATATGTCATGTGTAGAGTCACAATGGCCCCTCTGATCTGGATGCAAACCCATTAGAGATTAGGGGGGCCATGTAGAAGGATATTCTAACCACCTTGTCATTATGGGTATCAAAGGAGAGATTACTATCTACTGGGTTTCCCGAATTCCTTATTACCTTTTCTGTATGTAGGGGACTAGCACTTATGTGGTAGTCCACGGGTAATTAGTTATATCCAAAGGGGATGACTATGCTCTTTTAGGCATTCAGCTTGATGCCATGATATTAACACCAGGTATCCGTCTCAGAGCGACCCTTCCAGAGGGTGTCTGTAACAGCTGGTTAAACAATTATGTCCCCTAGTTTGCAGTCGTCTGCAAACGTTTTCAGCCAAAGCCCTCCTGTGCTTGTCTGTATGTCAGAGAAGTATATACCGAACATGAGGGGTCCTAGGACTGAGCCCTGGGGGACGCCACTTGTAACTGGTATACAGTCAGACCTAAGATATGCAACTCCCACTGTGTGGGTTCTGTCCATGAGCCACTTTGCAAACCATCACATGACTTAGGGGTTAATATTCAGGTGGATGGGTATGTTGATAATACCAGAAGGAGTAATGGTGTTGAAAGCCTATGAGAGATCTAGGTAGGCTGTGTGGACCTCCTTACCCTCATCTAATGCCTTGGTAACTGTCGCTAAGAAGTCCACCAGGTTTAGGAGGCATGGTCCGCCCTTAACAATGCCAAACATGGAGGGGGTCAAAGGGTTGGAGGTACCCAATGTCTCTGTGACAGTGATCCATGATGTGCACCATAGCCTTGCAGACCAGGCTAGTCAGGCTTATATGGAAATAGGTCCCATGGTCTGTTGTGGTGCCACCTTTGTGGAGTGGGATAACTGTTGCTGTGTGCCATTCAGGGGGCACTATGCCCGATGTGAGGCTATTATTGAACATGGTGTGTAGGTGGGGAGACAGTTCAATATGAAGTTCGTGTAAAACACAGGCAGGGATAATGTCCGGTCTCATCGATGCTGTGATATTGCCTTTAGAGTGTGTAGCTTTGAGAGGGATCTGCCAGAATGTTGCCAATATCAATTGTTTCTGTAAAGTTTGTGCCTTTGTGCTGTAACTCAGAGCAGATCTGGTTGTTGACATCGAGATATGTGACATAGCTATAGAATGCCTTGTGGTTGTTGTTGGTATTAGTTGCATTTTAGTTTTCGTAGCTAGCTTTGGAGGATCTTATAAGGGATATCACCTTCTTACTGAGGTTGGCCAGGGAGATCCTCCACACATGGTATTGTACTCTCGTTTGCAACAGTGTCTTCCTCCTGTAGTGCAATATGTTTATGGCAGGGGACCACCAGATTGGTTTAGTTAATTAGGAGTATAGCATTCTGGTTCTGTTTGGGATAGCACAAGTCATGCACTCGTGTAAGTGCTTATAGAGTGCATTTGTGTAGGATTCAGCAGTTGTAAGAGTACTGTCCATCTGCATGGGTGTCATGATGTCCACCACGTCTGTCTTAAGAAGCATGTAATTGGCCTTGTAGACATATTATACTGTGGTTCCCTTAAAGGGGGGTGGGTGCGGGATGTGGATATCAACGGTGTTCTGCACATGGTCTGATCGGACCAACGAGGGGTTGGCTTCACATGTGGAGCACCAGTCACTCATGTTGGTAATGCCTAGGTCTAGGATATTGTTGCCCCTGGTGGGTGTGCGGATATGTTGAGTCAGGGCATTGGTGTTTATGAATTCCAGAAACTGTTGAGCTAATGTGTTGGTACATGAGTAGTTTTCCCAGTTAATGGTGGGGTAGATTCAGTGAGACTTATGTAATGAGTGTGGTGTTGTGCGAATGTGTACCTTCTCCACATGACAGTCAGGGTCAGGCTTGGTTGGAGAGACCTTTACCTCCAGTTTGGCTAGATGAGTGCATCTCTCACAGGTTATAGTGTTGGGTGGTAGGTGGAGAGGCTTGTTTGTGTATATGAGGCAATGTGTACATGCCTCAACATGTCCAGATTCATCAGATAGACAGGTGAGAACACTGGCAGTTGACTCTTGGACATGCCTGAATATAGAACTACATTCACCTAGATAAGTGAGGAAAGTGAGTACAAGAGCTAAATTGCTCTAAGCAAGTGAGAAAAGTATGTTCAAATCCTGTTCACCCTTACCTGTAGGTAATGAGGAAGATTGAGTGCTTTAGTAATTATTAGCTTACGTAGTGCTTACAAGTCTTGAACAAGTGCTTAGCATGAATAAGCAATCCAGATAGCGTCTTGGATAACATAAACACATGGCCCCCACCCCCCAACAGGTACACAAGCATATATCCATGTACACCACAGGGCCACTGTACCCACAACTATGCAGGTACAAGCTGCACTCAGTCTGCATGGGACCTGTCCACATCATAGGTTGTATCATACACATATGGCAAAACAAGATGCTCTCCACGTACACATCATGTAAAACATAGCTCCATGTCAGGTTGTGTACACACTGAATGGTGCACACCAGCAGGTATCACAACCCACAAAGGGGGAGACACCACTGATAATGGGAAGTACTTTACAACTACCCTGCTGAGTGTAGTCTGGAAGGCCATGAACCTTGATCAATTAAGTGATGTCAGCAGTACAGATGTAGCTGACAGTATGGTTGATATCACACTGCATATCATAACCTTGCCAGGTCATAGGACATCATCACCCATACTGTGTACCACCTACACTCGGTATACTAGATGTACATTCCTATGTCACAGGAGTGTTTTGCAATAGGACTGCTGGCAGAACCAACACTACAGAAGGTGTCTGAAAAATACATGATCATCACACCAGTGTCAGCTACAGTATGTCAGGGTTAATGAATTTTATTCCACCTCATTGTAGTCCATACCTCACAGACAAACAGAAGGCATCTGCCTATTGAAGTTTGCAAATGACTATGACCTAGGAGCAATAGCTGACTCAGGAGTGTTGTGGTCAACATACAGAAGGGGCTTTGTGGGTGAGGTGTGTGTGACATATGGCCACAATCTGACAGCTACATATTGCATTGTCACCCCTATGTTAATAACCCTTGTACCCATGAACTACCACCTGGGCAGCAGTCAACATAATGGACACTTGTGTGTGAGGGATGCAGCTGGGCAGTTGTCTTTCCTGTGACAGCTATGTCACCACACCTGTCAGGTAGTCATATGTGGCAACCCTAATAATGATAGGGTGCCATTCATGAATATAGAGATCATCGTCTAGCCATACACAACACTCAACTGCCCCTTATCAGATCACATATTTCCTTTAAGGGGTATTGGCCATGTGCAGTTGGCCTACACCAGCCTTCCCATTCCCCATCTAACAGTGTAGCATGAAGCATACCCTGAATAAAGCCATGTCCAGCCCAGTGATGTTGGACATGCTACACATACTCATCCTGATCTCGGACACATACTTCATGGACATCCATCTACCACATGCTGGACAGATCCTTGTCCCATACACTTGACATAGTCCTGCCTTACTATGCATTCCTGTCCATCAAAGCTGCACATCGCTCCCCTCTCAGACATGGTGTGATGATCGCATGGTATATGTATCATTAACCCTGTGGATCAGTAATGTTGCACTGCTCAACCTGGCCCCACAGACCCGCCTGTCAGCTACTGCCAGGTAACCTTTCATCCTAGATTCATACATGGCCCATGGCATATAGCCCACTAGTTGACTTTGGCTGTACATGCTATAGTTAATATCCATTCCTGCAAATACCATCTGGCTAGCCAGTGTCCCATGTGTATCACATGTGCAACACAGGTGATACATGGCAGGATGTTGAATCACTGTAAAGTGCCATGTAGAAGTATATGGCAGAACACATGCATGTAAAACCTTATGTGAGCATGTCTGCAGGGTCACAGGTTATCTCAGTTAAGGCAGTGTAAGTCCTTATATGTGACATATACATTGCATCAAGGTTGACTGCATTAATGTGGACACATCCAGCCATGTGCTGATAGGTAGGAACACCAGTACAGGCAAACAGACATGCCCACATCAAGACAGCAACCACATGGAGTATGAGCAATGTAATCTGGTGACACACACACATATATGGTGATAATATCCACTCAACATTGAGTGTCACATGTGTGTGACACAAACACATCAGTGTCATGTGGGTTTGCAAATACAACTATTTAAACCTAATTAATGCGATACACATGTATGTTCAGCTGTAGCTCTGTATGTCTCTGTGAGTTACTGTGACCTGTCTCCATCATTATGTCTTCCAGGTATGCCGCGTGCAAGACTGACTCCTTTACCTGCTTGGAGGATGAGGCCCTCCTCCCATACCTACTCGACAATCATGATATTCTGTTCAGCCATGTGCCACAGGATGCACAGCAGTGGAATGCCCTGTGGATGGAACTTTGCAGGAGGGTTAATGATGTGGGTGGCCACAACCGCACATACCAGCAGGTGCACAGACACAATACAGACCTCATCAGATGGGTGAAACAGCATGCAAATGCAATCACCAGGGAACAAGGTGCAACAGGTGGTGGACCACCAACCCAGCCCCCACTCACATGTACTGAGGAGCTACTGGCCAACCTGGGGACACCTGCAGAACCACATCCACAAGCCTTAGCTGATATTGTGGAGGTGGGTGTCTCTCAACCACTGAGCCTGGAATTGCCTGGTAAGTCAGTACTGCACCTATAACAAATATATTCCATATAATTGCATGTGTCACTGTACAATATGTAATGTAACATCATATGCAAGGCATGTATACACACATGCCGCATACTATAGTATGCTACTCTGTGTATGCACATATGTGCATACACCATAGTATAGTCTAATGAACTGGTGTATGTGTTATGCACATTGCACCCTGTAGCCTTTATACAGGGGTGGATTATGCTCATACTGCTGTGTTACTCATATTTAGGTACCTCTGGTGTTCTGCTGCGACAGCAGCCCATTGCAGGTGAGAGTGTTATTATTTATCAGGAACTGTAATGCACAAATCTATCTGCCATGTGGCCATTTACAACATGTACACATAATGTATGGTCCTGTCACAATATACAGGTCGGACCTGCAATGCATCACAATGACTACCCATGTGCAACACTTGCAAACTATGTGAATCATCTCACCGGCATGAATCCTCACAAACTGTCATTGCCAGATGTGTTGACAGCTGTGCATACAATGGTAGAGGTGCTGTTCAATTTAGGGAAGTACTACAGATCTGATCTACACATGTGGTGAACACAAACAGTACTACACACTGGGCTGGAGTATGGCCAGCACACAAATTTCACCGGTGTGGATCATAGCCCTGCTATGAATGTCACACAATGTGATGTTCTATCTTGACATGTGACATCTATTGGCCTGGCTGCTACACTGCCCACCTAACCTGAAAACATATCCCACATACCACCCTTTATCTGCATAACCCTGTTGTCAGTGGAGCATATATGTCATATGGGACAACACAGACATGTGAAATAGATGCTCATCACAATAATTTGGACAACACATGTACACACATGGCCATGGTTGATGGCCAGAGACATGGAGCAACACACACAGTAGACGTGTTGTGCTTGTGTGTACAGCCTGTCGGTCAATGGCTACACATGGTTCAACCATGGCCTTTGTATAATGGTCATATTGTAGATGTGGAACACTAGACATCCTACAGGCCTGTGCACATCTTGTGTAGACGTAACATCAGTCCACCACATAAGATGTGTTGAACATCTTGAGGGTGTTGCAGCATGACAGCAGTCGCATGTACAGTATCCACATCAGACCACAGATACAGTATATTCCCATTGCTGGTGTTGGACATAAACATCATACTAGCTCCTTGTGTGTGTGTGTGTGTGGTACACAGATGTCATGTAGGACATGGTGTACTGATGTGTTCGCCATGGCTGGCCATAGTTGCCAGGCTGCAGCAATATGGTTGCTGATGTGCAAGGGTGTCATCCGTATACCCATCAGTGACCTGTGTCACAACTTCCACATCATGGTTTAGTGTGTATACACCTCAGTGACATGGGTCACATTCCACAGTATATATGTATTGTATCTGAACACAGTCATGGCTGTGAACCCTGTCTGTAACTCACACTGAATAGCACTAGAGATGTCTCATGATTCCCTGCAATGGCCATGCACATCAGCTAAATGTGCAGTATATCTGTAGGGCAGACAGACAACACTGAATTGGTACACCATTGCCCCACTGTATATTTGACAGGACACCATTATGTTAAACATGTATGCATGTCATTGCACACGTCAGCAGATCACATGTCATACTACATGTGATTATCAAGGTCATATGCCACACATCAGGCAGGTGTACTGTTAACCTGTGCTGGTCCACATGGTGTAACACTGAGATGTATTCTAACTACTACTACTACTATGATTGTGCAATTTGCATGCCATCTGCTATGACACATGCATGCTGTTGTGTGCAACCCAGGGATGTATGATAACTACCACTATTATTGTCTGCACTGCATGCCGTCTGCCATATCACATGCATGTTGCATGCCTTCTGTCATATCACATGCGTGTGTGTCTGTTTTTATTGTATAGATTGTAATGTACAGTTCTTGGCTGCCCTCACAGGTGATGCAGGTGCATTGCCCTCCTGCTGTACATCTGATGTTAGTGTCCCCACAGACTCTAGCAGTGATGATGAACATATGATTGAGACACAGGCAGAGATGTCAGGGGCTGAAACTGTGCCATTGGTTGCCATTCCATCTATATCCACCTCATCCCCACACACAGATCCTATATCTGCACATACCCCATCACCAGTGGCCATAGAGGAAGGACAGTTGGTGTGTGGTAGCTTGGAACAGGAAAGTGTGGGGGCTATGGAAGGTGTGCCTGCACACCATGGTGTCAGCCAAATGACTGGTGGTGCCCCACACAGGCACGTGGCCAGTGCTGCTCATAGGAGGACCTCTGGCCAACATGCTCCTGCACGACAGAACGCAGCAGCTGGTGTCACCAGATGCATGTTTCAGGCTGTAATGGAGGCACAGGCATGTGCTGAATGGTGCAACAGAGAAGATCAGAGGCTACAGAGGGCTGCTGTCCATTCTTTAAACAACATCCAGGCAATGGTAAATGCTCAACAGCAGATTGCTGATGCTTTGGACAGACGGTTGGGTGACATGGTTGGAGTCCTTGACAATGGCATTACAATCCGCGAGCATGAGCTGTCTGTGTTACAACATCTGGTAGGAGTGAGGCATTGGGCACGTGGATGTAGGCCTGCTACATCACCTGTGTCAGGACTACGTGTATGAGCTACCTCACATGCCCACTCCCATAGTGGCGGTAGCAGCTGTCTGGTAGTGCCCATGCAACCCCTGGCAGGCTCAGGTCACATGTCCATGACCAGACATTGCGAACTGTAAAACCTCACCTGTACAGTCTGCAGCTGTCAATAATACCCCTGTGTAGGCCAGACACATGGGAGAACTGTGTGCATACATACATGCACACACTGGAAACATATGTAGGGCACTGCAACACACAAATGCATAACATCTACACATGCCTAATTAGATCAAAGGCCCAAACCCACACACATGATGTCATCCAATGGTGCAGCCTAGGCCTCTGGCAAACATTAACACCCTGTGCATATGATGATGTCTGTGCTACATCCCTGGCATCCACACCATCGGTGCTGGGACATGCTCATATGGTCTAATGCACAGGGTGAACAGACTAGGATGATACGTGTAGTTTACAAATGTTGAGGACTGTTGACAGGCAGCAGATATGCCATGCAGTACAGGTGTACAATACTGTTAACGGTATGTGTCTTGTGTAACAACAGTAACTGCATGTTGGTCATGATGTTCTGCTGTCCTTCTTCAGGTCTAATTGCACGTGCCGGTGGATGTCAGTGTTTGCAGTTAGTGTCCCCTATGTCAGTGTGGACTACTCACAGGTATGTATGAATATACCAGAATGCACCGTGTAGCTGCCACAAACCAGTGAGAATGTCCCTCGTTACAAACATGTCTACCATTCCAAGAGCATGATAAGTGCGTATTAAGCTACTGTGGCCACAGACATGACATCCATAAAGGGTGACATCACAGGTACAATTACATGGAGTGGTAAGGTAAGAGAGTGGTCTAGCTGATTACAAGGGTAGAGGCCAGTGGGAAGTGTGATGCCTCATTGGGAATCAGTAATACACGTTCCCATGACAGGATGCCAACACACAACTGCACCCACACACTCAGGTATTGACACACATGTATTCAGTGACACAGTAACACATCCACACACTCACGTCTTCAACGACACAGTAGCACACACTCGCACACAGTTGCTACTGGTGGGATGAGGACCCCTGCCTATGTGCAAATCATCATTACAGTACTGTGCACCTACATGATGCGCCACAGAGAAAACACATGTACAGGTAGTCAGTACAGCCTAAGATCGAGGATATCAACATGGATTGTAGAATGCATCGCCTGGATGGTGGGAGGGGTCTTATCAGTTCAGTATGGTAACATACATCCTCACCCCAGGGACCAGTCAGCCCTACATACACACACTGTGGCATTCAGTAATTAATATACCTATGTCATGCACATACAGATACCTCACATGTGTGAGATACACACCCCTGCCTATGTCCTGCTTTCTACATTGCAGTCTGTACAGATGTGTACACTAGTGTACAGGAGAGTGAGTAACAATTGAGATGTATTCCCCACAATAAGTGACATATATGGACACACACGCAACCACACATGCCAGTACTGTGAATCTCATACCTGCCTAGCTCATGTTATGTATGTCAGACGTACAGCAGTATTGTATGCATTACAAACTGTACTGATGCTTCCTGTGGCAACATTGCTGATATATGCACTAGGGATGTCATATCTATTAACAGGTGTCAAGTGATTTACCTTCGCTGTCACCCTGACCGCTGTCTAAGTTGTGTGTTATGTCCTTCAATTAATTAAATCATTGCTTACCGGTTACACAGGGTATTGTAGGACTGCTTGTGACACACCTATGAGCTGTCCACAGCAAACATCCATCTGCAAAGATGTCCCACCACTTACTTATTTCCACACATCTGTCCATACCTGTGGTACATCTTTCTGTACATTCAGCATATCACCATATACAGTTGGCAATGTTGAGGCTGCATTGCAACTGCATGATGTAGTAGGATGCACGCCACCTGCATAAATCAGCAACTGCACATGCATGTTATCTGAACACACAACACCACATGTACAGGTCTGTAGGTCCTACAATCCTGACATTTGGTCATGTTTGTAGGCATTGCAGTTGGTGGATATGTGTAATGACATACATGACACATGGACTGTTGTATGATATGATGGGTGACCAGTACAGAGGGGATGTTACCTCTGTCAACACTGATATCACACCTTATGTACTGTGCATGTGTGTAATGACTGTAGCCACCTGTTTGCACAAAGGACTATAACAGCTATGCTATTTACAGGTATGTTGTGTGTGTGGCATGTACATACCCAGGGCAGGTACATGTATGTCATATCCATGCATGAGGGTGTGTACTGGTGTACAGCAACAGTCATCTGCTAATGGTGGAAAGTACTGAGGGCCCCTTGTATGTGTACAGCTGACCTGGTCACAGACAGTGGTATCATTGCATTGCATAACACATAATGCAGTGCTGGTGGTCCGAGGGCATGGTGGTGTCTGAGGGTTACATCCTAGAATGCAGCATGTGACACTGTGTCCTGCACATGGCTCACCTGTGATGCCTTTCATGGGGGGACCAGTCAGTACATGTGAGTGGCCTTTATGTATGTGGGTACACCACTTGGAGTAGTCTGTACCTGTGTTATGGCCCACATGTCTGGTTCTGAGGTATATGGTGGTAGTGCTAGGTTGAGGTATATGGTGGTAGTGCTATTGTGCTCTACAGAGCCATCAGCCAGGTGTTCCTCACTGCACAGATGTCAGTACTCCCCGTTGTTGGATCTACAGTGACCAGGTGTGAATATGGATGCTACACATATAGCACTGGTTAGCATAAGAAAACAATGCAGTTGTCCTGCAGGTGTATGGGAGTTAACCTGTGTTTAGGACATTTGCCTTGGAATGGCACTGTGTGGGCGGATGCGACTTGGGTAATATCCACACTCCCTTGTATCATGGATGCATGTGATATGTGACAAAGGCCTGCCTACTGTTAGCCATATCATCCCAGAATGACAGCTGATGTGTAAAAGACTGGTGTCAAATATATGTAGAGCAGCGTTCCTGCTAACAGTGACAACTACTAATACCAGAGCCCATTACAATGTGTTATTTATGTCTACCTGTAATAGCATGACCACTGTGGCCCTCCGTGTTTACCATCAGAGTGCATCCCAGTCAGCCCTGTGCTACTAGGAGTATGGACATGACCAGTATATCCTTGTGTAGATGGACACATAGTAGTGCATTCCGACCAGCCCTGTGCTACTAAGTGTGTGAGCATGCCCCCTGTGCTACTAAGTGTATGTGCATGTCCAGTATATCCTTGTGCAGATGGACACATAATGCATTCCGAACAGCCCTGTGCTACTAAGTGTGTGAGCATGTCCAGTGACACCTTGTGTTGGTTATGTGCCTCTGTGTATGGGCATGGCCATTGTAACCCTGTATAGTGGTAGTAGTCATCCATTCCACAGATGGGTATACTCCAGGTCAGGATGGATTCCTACTTTAAACACACAGGTTCACAGGTATGTACATCTTAACTGCCAGCATCTCTGTTGATATTCACATTCCCAGATGGTCATAATGACAGCCTTGACATGTGTAGTCTGTGTGGAGCGATTTGTAAGTATGTAGTATTGCAATAGTAATCTGTAAATAGGCAGGTGTTCCATACCCGCCACTGGCGTGAGTGTGTATGTCTGTCCCCATTTGCTAGTGGACTCTAAATTGCTTATAGACTGCCCACACTCCATACATTTCTTATACCCACCGTTAGCAAGGCCGATGATGTCACCCATCTACAAATACACCTCTGGGAGTGCTGTGTCCCAGTAATCTCGGTAGCATGTTCTGTAACTGCGTAATGCTGTAGTGTAATAAAGTAGTTAGGTCAGTGTTCTAGTCCCACACTTGCCGTTTTTGTGTGTGTGTGTGTGTGTGTGTGTGCATGTGTCCCCGTTTGTGTGAGGACTGAGTAATGCTTTTATACTGCTCACACTCCATACATTTCTTATACCCATTGTTAGCAAGGCCGATGATGTCACCCATCTACAAATACACCTCTGGGAGTGCTGTGTCCCAGTAATCTGGGTAGCGTGTTCTGTAACTGCATAATGCTGTAGTGTAATAAAGTAGTAAGTTCAGTGTTCTAGTCCCACACTTGCCGTGTGTGTGTGTGTGTGTGTGTGTGTGTGTGTGTGTGTGTGTCCGTCCCTGTTTGCCTTGAGGACTGCGTAATGCTTTTATATTGCTCACATTCCATACATTTCTTATACCCACCATTAGCAAGGCCGATGATGTCACCCATCTACAAATACACCTCTGGTAGTGTGGTGTTCCAATAATCTCGGTAGCGCGTTCTGTAACTGCGTGATGCTGTAGTGTAATAAAGTAGTTAGGTCAGTGTTCTAGTCCCACACTTGCCATTTGTGTGTATGTGTGTGTGTGTCCCTGTTTGCCTGAGAACTGAGTAATGCTTTTATACTGCTCACACTCCATGCATTTCTTATATCCACCGTTAGCAAGGCCGATTATGTCACCCATCTACAAATCCACCACTGGGAGTGCTGTATCCCAGTAATCTTGGTAGCTAAACTTTGTAACTGCGTAATGCTGTAGTGTAATAAAGTAATTAGGTCGGTGTTCTAATCCCACACTTGCCGTGTGTGTCCTCGTTTTCCTGAGGACTGAGTAATGCTTTTATACTGCTCACACTCCATACATTTCTTATACCCACCGTTATCAAGGCCGATGATGTCACTCATCTACAAATACACCTCTGGGAGGGCTGTGTCCCTATAATCTCGGTAGCGTGTTCTGTAACTGGGTAATGCTGTAGTGTAGTAAATTAGTTAGGTCAGTGTTCTAACCCCAGACATGCCATCTGTGTGCGTGTGTGTGTGTGTGTGTGTGTGTGTGTGTGTGTGTGTGTGTGTGTCTGCCTGCATGAGACAAGTACAGTGCTTTGTAGTATTCGCCGTAGCTCATGCCCTAGATGCATGTTACTGCAGTGTGATATGGTAGGGGTTTGTATACAGGACATGGCAAGTGTGTGTTTGTCTGTCAGAGCCTGTGTAGAGGTGGCTGTGATTGTCTTACCATTGGACATGTTTGGGAGCGGGTTTTGTAGTTTTCCTATATAGCATCCGTCTTATGACACATTGGCCACCTCATGAGGAGTACAGCTGTCAGTCAGCCACGGCACTGTGTTGGCAAGCCATACCTATACATCTGGCAAAAGGGCTGGTGAACTAAGTATGCAGCCCTACTAGTACCCGGTATATGCCCTGCACCCATGTGCCATGCACATACAACCTTGCCTAGGATATCCACTATGTTGCTAGTAACTTGCACATTGAGGACAGATAATAGGCATGGTGTGACTGCAGTGGCCTGCAGAGGACATGGCACCCTGTACAGCGGTACAATAGGCACATATATGTGGACATTGTGTCTTTACTATGTTCCACACTGAATTGCTGCAACATATGTGTTGCCATCATATGTGATCCACTAAGGCCGGACAAAGATGTACACATGTGCCCTGTATGGACCCATGCCACTGACACCACGGAATACCTGTCCATTCTATCCATGCAGGTGCAGGGCCGACCTGCTCACTATAAGCAGGTTTTGCCACACCAGGCCAATATTGGCATATCGGGGTATAACAGGCTGTGTACACTACATGTGTCTGCCAAACCAGGTACACCTGTACATGTCACTGTACAGTATTGTGGGACATGTACATCCCAGGCAATGTCCATGCGAAGGACTATCAAACACAGACATGGCATGCATTGCAAAGCTATAGCCCTAGACATTGGTAACCAGGATGTCAGGCCAGATAATGCAGTACCCATCTGTGTGGGACACTGCAGACACTGCACCCCTGCACTGCACACCATTGTCGGGTTACACGATGGCAAGGATTACCCCTCACCCAGCCTTGTACAGCCATCTTGCACAAACAAACACTACACACCCATGGAACAATGCATACTTGCATGATTGTACTGGCACCCTGTGTCTGTGTGTGGGTTGTGATGCTCCCAACCACAGTCACTCCCAGTATAAACCTCATTGGCATACCAACAGTTGTCAAGCACTTTCACATGCCCTAGCCCATAGAACCTCCAGGTATCCCCTGTGGTGCATGTGGTCCTGTGCATTACTGTGGTGTGGCAAACTAAGTAGTTACATTGTGCATTTGCCGCCCTGGCAAAGGTGTCAATGCATGTCCATTAGAGTGTGGTTGTGGTGACAATGGCATCCGTTCACGTGGAATGACATGTGTACAACACCTAATGTATGTCTACTATATCTGTTGCAGGTGGCACACACTCACCTACACACATGTTCTTACAGCACAGCAACATGTCGCCTCTGTGGCACATGTAGTAACGGCATGCACATGTAATAGTAATGAGTAGTTAGGGGTTTGCCCCTGTACTATTCAGCATGTGGCAGATGATGCTTATGGTTAAGTCTCCAAGCCCTTCCCTGGTGTACATTGCCTGTCCCACACACACACACACACTCTCTGGTGGATGTGAAGGTGTACACCTGCACAGCAGCAGCATGTGTATTGTAACAGATGGAAATGGTCAGGTGATGGCCTCTGCACCTATTGCAGTCCTCTTCTAGCTGATTGCATGTGGTAAAGCTGTGATGGTGTTCCCATAGCCATCCGCATGATAAACACAGTACACTATCTAGGGAAACTTGCTATTATCTGGCCATGAAAATTGCTGTGAGTGGTACCTGGATGTGGTGTTCTGACACGGCATTGCAGATGATATCTGGATGTACTTCAATCATTTTCCACAGTGGGAAATAGCCAAATGACAGGAGGGTGATGTGCCACACAACTACAGCATGTAAGTGTAGCTATGCTGCATTGAGACTACTGCCTGTTTAACATGTGTGTGGTAATGGCTATTCTGCATGTTATAATACAGACATGACAGTAGTCTGTTCATGAGGGAACCCCATCTGTAGGGCCATCTGTGAAATGGTCAGTGTGTGCAACCATTTGTTTCCTGTATTACACACTGAACACACTTCTGTGCACAGCAGAAGCATGGTGTGAGGAATGCAGACAGTACATGATGATAGGGATGTGTTACTGCCATTGCATCCTTGACTGGACATTTGTCACATGAGACAATGGTATGACTGACACTGTGTGGGATACCCAGTGACAAGCCAATGAAGGGCAACTGTTCATAGCGGCGGTCCCACATCTACTACACATTGTACAGTTGGCATGCAGTATATATGCATGTGTCGTGCTCCCTCTGCAAATGTATACCATCTGTTGTGTTGGGTTGCTGGTGATATCTATGCATACTGTTATAGGTAATCCTGTATGCTGTTGTCTATCACTAAGCCATATGTGGGTTTAAAACGCAACACCATAGGCTGAATGGGTTGGTAAGTCCCGGCAGATCCTCCTGTCCCACTTCAGCTGACCATGGCACTGGGCACTAGCACATCTGGGACCCAGCCATTAACATCAACCTTTGTTGGCTCTGCACCACCTTCTGATGGTACCACCACTGAGGATGGAGCATGTCCCCTTTGGGAGTGGAACCAGACAGGTACATATCTGCTGTTGTGCCTTCCTGGACGTGTTGCGTTGTTGGTTCCCTAAGGGGTTTGAAGCCCGATACACCAGTTCAAGGGCAGAATGTCACATTTACAGGGTGATGCTGCCCCTCCTGGACAGCCCCTGGCACTGCCTCCTTTGCAGCTGTGTAGGTGCAGTGGCAGTTGCCCATGGCTGGGGACCTCTGTCCCACTGTTCCCATGGGCTTTTGAATGCCGAAGATCCATCCCCATCTAGGGTGTATCCCCCTACATGTGTCATATACCAACCCTGTATGCTGTCATTTCTGTGCTCCTACCTATCCTCCACGGCCATACCTACACTCCTTCCCCAACATCTGACCCTCACCTACAGACAAATAAGGCCATTCGGCTCCTAGGACACCATCTGCCCTATACATAGCGGTCCATTACACACACATGCCCACTGGACACATGAAACCCTTGTAATATGCATCATAACATACTACTGTTATCCTCACCACTGTCCCTCAGGCGCATGGTCCTGGTATGCATATCACTCCTACATGGTCCAGGTACACATAAGGAGGACGACCCCATTGTACACAAAACATTACTGGTCCCTCTATGGTTACCCAATTTACCTTTATCATGATGATGATGATGTTGCACACAGCACATTGCAAGAGTACTGTTCACACATAAGGATTGGACAGGTACTGTTGTGTTAATGTACATTACATCCACAGAGTGATGTATACAGTCAATGTACAACTATTTGTGTGTATGACTGACACATCTGTCTGAGGGAGTCTTGTGATCACATAGAGCAACACCACTACATAATACAGGCTTTCCGTTTCATTCATTTGTAATGCTTTGTTGCCACATGGTATGTCCCTGGTACATCTCTATATATGTATGCACCTATATGCTGGACGTAAACACTCACATGTACATCTACATGATGGGATACATTCCTATACTATTGAATGACTGTGCTGCATGATATCCTCTGGTTACAGGCTCTCATGCTTGATTAGCCTCTACAATGCTTAACCAACGCAATACTCGCATACTGGTAGCCAAACATGCTTACACCCACTCGATCCCACACTTGCTAATGCACCAGCATTGGTGCTTGCATCTGTCACTCACACCCCTGGGTGTGAGCAAGGACCACAATATTACCTTGTGATACCTATTACATTGGACAACATGACTACAGTATCGGGATTTGCCGCCCATTAGGCGACGGCATCACGTTCGACTGTATGGAATCAGTGGCCTGTCCAGTGACACAATCATATTTGTGTGCACCTCATACAATGTGCTCCCACCTTGTGATGCCTATTACATCGGAATACATGAATACAGTATCGGGAATGGCTGCCTATTAGGCGACAGCATGGCATTTGACTGTACAAAATCAGCAGCCTGTCCGGTGAATCATTCATATTCACGTGTTCCTCTTAGGCATATCTTGTGACGCCTATCACATCAGACTACATGACTACAGTCATAGCCGGCCTTAGGCATAGGCCAACTAAGTGGCCGCCTAGGGCACTGCTTTAGTGGGGGCACTTTACCAGTATTTATTTGGTGTAGGTAGACCAGGATGGAGGCACTGGGTGGTGTGGTGGGGGTGCCGTTGTGCCCTCTGCCTAAGGCACCAGTTGACCTAAGGCCTCTCCTGACTACAGTATTGGGAATGGCTGCCCATTAGGTGATGGCATGGCGTTGGACTGTACGGAATCAGCAGCCTGTCTGGTGAATCATTCATAATTGTGTGTTCCGCATACACTCTGCTCCTGTCTGGCTGATACATGGGAACCGAGATCCTGCATTACAAACAAGTAGTTGGGTTGTGGTAGCCACATCCGTCAGATGGGTCATGCTACTGCATACCTATTATAGGTTCACCACCTTCTGAATTGGCCAAGGTAGGACTTTAGTGTTACCACCTGCCCTACTTTGTGAGGGACACTGCGAAAATAATCAAGACATAGCACATGTCCAGATTACAGGACATTATTATATTCTACATTTCATTAATAATTGCATACAACAGTTATTTTATATATGACACATCTATATGTTATGTGAAGTAGCATAAGCAATTCAAATGCAACTAGATTAAGCTTTTATTTGTGCAAATAAGTGTAATCCTGTACTATGCATGGCTGTAGGTATGTTTAGTCCTGGAATGTCTGACATTTCTACAGAACATGTCCCACTCTGGCCATTTGGAAAGGAGGCAACCTTATAGTGCCTGTATGTAGAGACGTCAGACTTTGCAGGGCAACACACCCACGGCCAGTAGAAAGGGGAGTACTTCACTGTTTTGCCTAAATAAAAGGTTACTCTTGTAGCATTATAGTTGCTTATACTGTTACCTATAACATTTAGGTGTTTCAGAGGAACATAATTGTTTTATGCTACTACTACAGACAATATAGGTAGTCTTTGCCCTAAATCACAGGACATTTGCCTTAATTACAGTTATTATGCAGGACACAACTGCCCAAAGGGGAGAGTCCCTTGCAAAGGTGGGCAGGTGGTAACCCCAAACATATTATTCTATCAACTTTCTAAGGTAGTCGTCGGAACAAGCGCTTTCTCTCACTATCAGACCTCTCATACGAATGGGGTAGAATGAACACTGAATCAGGGACACTGCATAACGACCTCAGGGACACATTTAGAAGGTTGGTGCTATTAACCTGACACATTGATGGAAACAGAGCACATATGTATTCATACACATTGTCTCTGGTACATGCTGTTTATGACTCTTACATGTTTTCATTATTATTTACGTGTATTCCGCCACCTTTCCTCCTAATATCACTAGTTCTAAGATGGTTTAGTTGGGACTGTGTTGGATTCTGAATCGTAATCATGGATGTCCCTGGTAATCGGGGACAGTTCAATGATATGGTCCCTATGTGTTCCCCCAGTGGTTTACGGACTGTCCAGTAGATGTGCTCTTACGGTTTGGGAGGTATGGGCGTCTGCTATACCCACATGAGAATATTACTTACACCCACAGGGCAGTCCTAATACATGTCTGCCAGCCAACACCTGCACATCTAGCCCCATAATCGCATACCCATAGTTCCCCCACCTGCCACTACTCTACAGCACTCATCCTTACTGTGGGCGTAGGTGGACGCAGGTGGGATATGAACCACACCCTCACACATTGCCCACTATCCCCGTTTCGGGACACATGTCATACGTTGTGTCAACCCATATGTTATCAGGCCTGCACAACTTACTGTTCCATGTACAGCTACATCCTGGTCGTAATTGTGTTTCCTCATTGGTTGGAAGTGCCAAATTTTTGGTGTCCCACAAGGGATGTTGCTGTCCATGTTTAAAGTGTATATTTTGTGGATCTCTCCCACTGGTAGTTTCCTGCCAGTGGTCTGGAAGCAGTGTTGTATTTACCTTTATTGCATGTCTGTATGTTTCACCGGCCTAGCTGGGGGGGATGGGAGGTAGATGTTTGTTGAGTGGACCTCCCACCAACATATGCCCGGTCTAAACATGTTACCCGTAACTGCTGTAACATAACCTAGGTATATACATGTGTATATTTACTGTAACATATATATATATATATATATATATATATATATATATATATATATATATATATATATATATATATATATTGACATTAATATATACAGACATATCTGCATATGTATTCATACATATATATTCATATCTTGCTGTTTTATATATATATATATATATATATATATATATATATATATATATACAGGGGCGGCCCGTGCTATCGGTCTGCCGGACTGCAGCCCCCTCAGAATGAAATAAAAATAGAAAAAAAATATTTTTTTAAATTTTCGCGGACTTCGCGCATGCGCAGTAGTCCCGACTACTGCACGTCTATGCGCATGCTCCAGGCAGTCCGGCAGGACCCATAGGGAACACATGGAGACGTCTGTGCACTTTTAAAGTGCACAGACTCGCTGGGATGATGTCTCGGGGCTGGACTGCAACAGCAGCAGTCAGAACAGTCTCGGACTCTCGTCGGGAGGTTTGTTTGATGTCAGGGATCTCGCGGGTTAGCTGGATATTATGGAGAAGGAGAACTTCAATGGACAGGTAAGTGTATGGTGCTTTTTACTTTTACAATGATGTGTATGGTACTTGCTTTTATTTTATACGTTGTGTATGGTACTTGCTTTTATGTTATATTAGTTGTGTATGGTACTTGCTTTTATGTTATATTAGTTGTGTATGGTACTTGCTTTTAGTGTGTGTGTGTGTGTGTGTGTGTGTGTGTAAATGCCCCCAGGTGCTCATGGTGGTGTGGTAGGGAATACCTCAGGCTTGAACCCTGTACCCTGTATGCAGGTGTTAAAGACTTGAGTTCCCTACCCACCACCATTTGTAAAAAAATTGCAGATTTTTGCCTCATATTTGATCTGATCTGTTCCTCATAATATCTGTGGTTTGTAAATGTTGCAATGCTTGATATTTGATGGTGTAGTAGTAGCATTGTTGCCTCACAGCTGCAGGTTCTCAGGTTTGATTCTTCGCTGGGGTTCCTTCTTTGTGAGGTCTGTATCTTCTCCCTGTGTTTGTGTGGGTTTGCTTTTGTGTCATCCTCCCATGTTACAAAGACATGTCTGCATTATTTCTTCCTGGGCCTCTGCTGAAAACTGTTTTTTTGTTCCAAGTCAGACTGTCCTGATTAACAAATGTTAAATAAAATTGACAGGCATTTATTTGAATTTCAGACTTCAGGTTTCTGAATGTTTAATTCCTTGCATATTTGATGGTGCAGTGGTAGTATTGTTGCCTCACAGCTATAGGTTTTCTGGTTTGATTCTTGGTTGGGGTGGCTTCTATGTGGAGTCTGCATCTCTTCCCTGTGTTTGTGTGGATTTGCTCTGGTGCCCTGCCATTTTACAAAGACGTGTCTGCAGTATTAATCCCTGCGTCTCTGCTGAAAATTGTTTTTGTTCTGTCTGCAGTAAAATTGACAGGCATTTGAATTTCAGACTTCAGGTTTCTGAATGTTTAATTCCTTGCATATTTGATGGTGCAGTGGTAGTATTGTTGCCTCACAGCTATAGGTTTTCTGGTTTGATTCTTGGTTGGGGTGGCTTCTGTGTGGAGTCTGCATCTCCTCCCTGTGTTTGTGTGGATTTGCTCTGGTGCCCTGCCATTTTACAAAGACATGTCTGCAGTATTAATCCCTCGTCTCTGCTGAAAATTGTTTTGTTCTGTCCAGTAAAATTGACAGGCATTTGAATTTCAGACTTCAGGTTTCTGAATGTTTAATTCCTTGCATATTTGATGGTGCAGTGGTAGTATTGTTGCCTCACAGCTATAGGTTTTCTGGTTTGATTCTTGGTTGGGGTGGCTTCTGTGTGGAGTCTGCATCTCCTCCCTGTGTTTGTGTGGATTTGCTCTGGTGCCCTGCCATTTTACAAAGACGTGTCTGCAGTATTAATCCCTCGTCTCTGCTGAAAATTGTTTTTGTTCTGTCAGCAGTAAATTTGACAGGCATTTGAATTTCAGACTTCAGATTTCTGAATGTTTAATTCCTTGCATATTTGATGGTGCAGTGGTAGTATTGTTGCCTCACAGCTATAGGTTTTCTGGTTTGATTCTTGGTTGGGGTGGCTTCTGTGTGGAGTCTGCATCTCCTCCCTGTGTTTGTGTGGATTTGCTCTGGTGCCCTGCCATTTTACAAAGACGTGTCTGCAGTATTAATCCCTGCATCTCTGCTGAAAATTGTTTTTGTTCTGTCAGCAGTAAAATTGACCGGCATTTCAATTTCAAACTTCATGTTCTTCAGAATACAAAGTAGCACAACCTTTTTTTCTAGCAATTTTCTAAGTTTATAAGATGAATATTTTAAATGTGTCCCTATTTTTTGGACTGTATTCCCCCATTATTGGCTTCGTCCAGGTTTTTCTGCTAAGGTTGACAGCTATGGCAAGAACTGAATTCACTGAATATGTTTGAGGGCTGTATTCCCTCATTACCGGGTTTGTCCAGGTGTTTTGTACTAAGAGGTTGACAGCTATGGTGAGAACTGAATTCACTAAATGATAGCCATTTAAGTTTCAGTCTTCCTCTCTTTTACAAAGCAGCTGATGTGGCGTAGTGGTATGTTACTCTGACTGTTTTTTGCTCAGGGACCTTGGCAGTAAAATGTATGGTGGCAACACAACATTTTATTCTAGCAACTTTCCAAGATTATACAAGCAATGTTTAATGTGTCCTTGGTTTTTGGGCTTTTGACCCCCCCCCCAATACATTTTGGCTTTTTCCAGTTTTCTTGAGCTGAAGTTGAGATGCAGTTGAGTATTGAGTAGATTTTACAAGGAGCTGAGAGCTGCAGGGGAATAGAAGTTTAGTGCTTTGCCTAGTTAATACTATAGCACAATAGGTTGTGTACTTGCTTTTGATGCAGAAGGCTGTGGGTTCTACTCCCACAAGGGGTGGATGCTGCCGTACTGAGAATGTTCTCTTTGGTGAAGATACTAACTATGAGTCTGTTATCAGTTTGCCATCCATTTCTTCTTGCAATATTATTACTAGCTTATCATTTTTAATGTAATATAGGCAATTTATTCCTGAGGGGCAACAGACACTTTATTTTTCGATGAAACCATGAAATATAAAGGTGATTGCTAGCAGCAACCGCTTCATTAGTTACAGATTTCTTTAATGTGGAATTATTTAGATGACTTACTTCAGAGATTGTGCATATTTACTGATAATGGACTGTAGAATTGTGCATATTTACTGATAAAGGTGGACTGTAGAATTGTGCATATTTACTGATAATGGTGGACTGTAGAACTGTGCATATTTACTAATAATGATGGACTGTGGAATTGTGCATATTTACTAATAATGGTGGACTGTAGAATTGTGTATATTTACTAATAATGGTGGACTGTGGAAGTCTGAGTAGACTTTTTATGATAAATGTTCTCAACTGGGCAGTTTTGCCATTATGGGTGCATATGGTTTGTTTCATTGCTTACTGGAAAAATGTTCAAAACAAATTTAAAACACCCTCTAACAAGTGTACTGTATTGTACAAGGAATATAATTTTAGTACAATGAGGAAGGTGTATCAAAGAGCACATGTATGTTTCATATGCAAGGGGCCTATGATTTGAAAACAGCCCAAAATTAATCTTTATCTGCCACTGGCAAAATGTATTTTCTTTGAATGTGGGTTTCAATGCTGTTTCAATGAATGTGAGTTTCTAGGGCAGAGAAGTTTTAATGCTGTTTTCATTGTGAGACTGCATTGCTTTGTTTAACAGATGACTTAGTGTTTGTGCTGTAAAATACAAAATAAAACTTTCAAATGAAGTCCAACTCATCATAGAAGTAAAGCAGTATGCACATTAGTGTTTATGGTAAATGGTTCATTGGAATGGCTGCAGAGGCTCCATTCAACCATTATTTTGTCAGGGGGGAAGGGCAGCAAACTCAGACAGGCCCAGCTGAACTATACCTCCCAACTGTCCAGATTTTCAAAGAATGAATAGATTTTTGCTTCTTATTTTTGGTTTGTTCTTCATAAAATTTGTAGTTTTCTGGCAAATCATTTAGGAATTAAGTCACTAAATAATAAGTTTCAGACTTCATAACCTTCAGAAAAATGCATGTTAAAGTAAGAGCTGTTCTATCAACTGTCTCAATTTATACAAGAGCAATTTTTAGTACTGTTTATATGTGCCCCCAATATATTTAGCCTTGTTCAGATTTACTGCATTAACAGGTTGAGAGGTACATGCAAATAAATTGCTTTATAGAATTAAGCATAGCCAACCTCTCAACTGTCCCCAATTTTGGGCTCAAAATGTTGCTCTTCCCCCTAATAATCCCTCCGCAAAATAGCAATTTTGGAAGAAAACATGGAGGGTTTACAATTAAGAAAGAACTGTAATAATCAAAGTTGTAGATTACTTGAAATGCATGTAGATTCTTTTATTTTGTCAGCTGCTCAAGGTAGCAGTACTAATATTAAAGTGTCCCTTCTTTGACAGGTAGAAGCTGTATTGTGTGTCTATTTTATATTTTTGCATCACATTTTTGGTCCATTTTTCATAAAGTTGTGTTTTTTGGCAAATTAATGACAAATCACTAAAGACTGAAGTTAGAAAATGACAGACATTTGAGTTTCAGATTTTATACCCTTCAGAAAATTCATACTAATGCAAGACCTATTCTATTATCTTTCTAAGTTTATTAGAGCAATATTTAAAAATTGTCCTTATTTTTGGTCCTTTGTCCCACTTTTGTGTATGGCTTTGTCCAGATTTCTTGCTCTTGAGGTTGAGAGGTATGACAAATGTGTCAGGGCCATCACAGTCAGCCAGAGAAATTTCAAATTGTGACATGCTTGTTGCACCCCACTCCCCCATGTAGTGACTCTGGATGTGTCCAAGCAAGGCAAGGAGTAGTTGTATCTACCATGGATGGGAAGGACACACTGCATAAGTACTACAGTGGCTTTTCATCTGTCCTTGATTTTGCAGAATGGTCTGGTTTCTGTCATATTTTTGTACTGTTGATTTATGCTTATTACTCAAAGTGCCTGTTGCTCTGTGTTTAAGTAGAAATGCTTTAATGACCATAAGGTAAGCTTGTCTGAGATCGTAAGATGCAAGTAAGCTTTAATAAGCATACTGTTAAAGAATTGCCAACATTGAAAGCCTTTCTGTTGTTGCCAAGCAGAGAATACTTGACTAGATAATGTATAAGCCTTGGGTATTAAAGGACAGGATTCCATTATTTTAAAAAGCTCATTACACTTGTTGGAGACTTCCAGTCATCTCTACAGACTTTACCCGTAAACTAAACAGAATGCCAATCATGTGTGGTCCATAACCTGTACAGTAATCCTTTAAGCAATGTATCTTGAGCTTGTTTCTTGTTTGCTTTTCATTTTTTACTTTTATCATGTTTTCCCCATGAAACAAGTTGTCAGGCAGCAGGCCTTTTTTGGATAAGAAATATTTTTACAAGTGGGGGCATCACATAGATTTCTACTTTCAGCATGTTACTTGGTACTTTAATAAAGCTGAATATATTAATATATTATAATTAGAACTGCAGTGCAAGGAGAAGTGGTTTGAGTTGAGTGCTTCTGGTTTTTCTTATACTTGATTTTGACTGGCATTCCAGTAATGTATTTAAAAAGTAATTTATTTTTTCATGCCTCACAACCTTTTGTTTCCATCTAGATATTAAGTAAGCTGTCATGCAGCCAATGCATTGAAATATTTTTATTCTTCTACACTTATTTTTGTCTTGATTGGACTTTCATAATGATGGTTTGCCACCCAGGGCAGCGTATTTAATTAAAGTTAGTTTTTTGTGGTTTTGTGCATAGCTCCTCCCCTTTCTGGTTGACCATACCCCCTCCCCTTGACCCCACCCATTCAGCTGTCTCCTGCAGCCCCCCTGTGATTTGAAGTCACCAGCCGCCACTGTATAATTATATATATGTACATCAATGTGTCAATACATTCCCCACTCATACACACTTACACATGAGTAATGGTGTTTATAAGCTTCAACAGCATAGTAGTGCCTTATTCATTATAACATCGACACACTCCAGTTATCGTGTATTCGGTATGTAGCACGTTATACAGTGGACAGATGTCGCTATATTTTGATGTATGGATTACCGATGGTAATTGGAATGTGATAGTGTGATTCGACCTGTCCCTCTTCTGCACAGCTTAATATTCCATCTACTGTCGATGTTTGTATGGGCACATTCCTATTATTTATGTCAACAAATGGAATGCATGTGTTACAGAATTTGCACCTCAACATATATTGTTGTCTGCATGTGAGTATGCATATATACCTATTACGACCTAGCTGACCTCCACTGGGCAGTCCATTAGAACTGGTCCATCCAACCCTGGCAAGCCTGGATCCATAATTGCATACCCATAGTTCCTCCACCCTACGCGTGTTAAATTTAACCGCTTAACATCCATTATCCACTTGTTATCGCAGCCATGATAGACCTTTACACAGTTCTCTCTCCAGAGCTTTTGGGGCCCTACACACATTCTGTCCCGCCTCGTGTATTCACAGGGTCTCCCGCCATGTATGCTTGCACATACGTGCCTTTCCTGGGGTTATGGAATACGGCCATTTGCACTTTCCAGTTTTTGGAGGTCCCAGCATGGGACTACGTTCCGTCTGTGTGTAAAGTAGACCTAGCATTTCAATGATGTTATTCCCACTGGTAAAACCCTGCCTGTGGTGTGAGTAGCGGTGCTCTGCTCACTCCTGGGCAGCTTTTTATGACATACGCTGAAAGAACTTTATAATACCAACATTGCTCTTGATTCTCTTCACATCCCTTGTGTATGCTTTACTGTTACAATGTCCATTCTTGATATATATATATATATATATATATATATATATATATATATTTCTCATTTATTTAGATATATATATATCTATACACACACATATGTATGTGTGTGTGTGTGTGTGTATATATATATGTGTGTGTGTGTGTGTATATATATATATATAAATATATATGTATATGTATATATATATATATATATATATATATATATATATATATATATATATATATATATATTACATCTGTACATACAAACATACATTTCCTATGCTGGGAGCTGCTTACACCCACACAGGCGCACTCGCCTGTGCTTACTGTGCATTACATATGTTTACTGCCACTTATTTGTGCTTATTTGTGCCTTATACATTATGACAATACCACTTTGATTGAAAGGATCTGGTTAATATTCCCATGCGATACACACATTCACCTTTACATGTTTAAATGTTGGCTTTACAGCAGAGCAACATTCATTCCACAAGAAAAATGATATGTGCTATGGTCGACCTTGAACCGTGAATGCCTTTTCATTAGGTGGATGCTCTAAACACTACACTATTGGTGTTCTGCCTCATTTATATGTATACCCATGGTGCATAGTTACCCAAACACACACCTCATCACTTTACTTACACAGCAGGCATCCATTTTCCTGCAGGGAAAAACACACTACTACACATGCGCCATTCCCTTGTCCCTACTGCTCTGGACTCGTGCCGCATGTTGACTCACTCCGAGGATATTCAGACCTCCAAAGCCTATAGTCCTGGCATATAGATGTGTTCGATTGTCAGGGTGTTCATATGGTCTTCTGGGTTTAGGTTTGTCTGACTGGGGACTGGGACTGCCCTGTACCTAGTTGAAAGTCAGACTTAGCAAGGGGAGATCGTTCGTTCCACTTTTAGTGTTGTACCTGTGGTTGGGGATGCAGAGGTGTGCTCTGGCCTTATGGCCATAAGTCGCCCATACACGCTTGCATACCCAATTGTCACCTTTTCATATGGCCAAAGCGGGGCATTTTCGGGACACACATCAGATTTTACAGGCTGACACATACCCACAGTCAGTACAAACATTATAACTTTACTTATTTGCCTAAATGAAAGCTTATTCTTGTACCAGTTTAGTTGCTTAATCTGTTTCTTGTAACTTTAAGTATTTTACATAAATAACTGTTTTATGCAACTGTTACATGAAATATGAGACATATTTCCTACAATCACAGGACATTTGCCATTGTATTATATCTGGTCTGGACACAACTGCCCAAAAAGGGACTGTCCCTCGCAAGGTGGGTAAGGTGGTAACCCTACTTACGTCTGCTTTAAAACGCCTTAAGCACCCTATATCCGACTGCCACTATGCGAATGTGTAAGGTATATATTCCCGATAATGCACATGGGGAGACGTGCATCACGGTCAGGTGTTTAATCCCTCACAAGGTGGGGCAGGTGGTAACCCTACTTACATCTGCTTTAAAGCACCTTATGCACCCTATATCCGACTGCCACTATGCGAATGTGTAAGGCATAAATTCCTGATAATGCACGTGGGGAGACGTGCATCATGGTCAGGTGTTTAATCCCGGGTCGTAGGTTCTGCAGGACCAGCTGGAGGCTGAGCAGTCTTGTGGACAGCTACTGCTCATACAACTTGTGTCCAGATGTATATAGGACTGGACATCGTGTCGTGACACCAAGTCTAATGTTTAGAACAGATACATATCCCATGAGGGATATCCAAAAATTGTGGGGACTGATGACCTTCTTTGCTTTACGGCTGTAAGGTAGGGTTATACATGCAAGGGATACATAGTTTGCAGTCCTGAGACTGCCTAGGGTGAGACTGCCTACTAGATATGGGTAGGGGTCACTATGTGCAGATATGGCCGCTCCTATCTAGTATCCCGAGTGTGGCTGGTTTTGGTGGACATTCAAGAAGGGGGGGGTGGTGTGCTGTGAAAGGGATGATGGGTATTCAGTTATGTATCCAGGTGTGTTGGGGTTGGATGGCTCAGTTCCGGCCAGACCATTATGTGGGTATGTGCCGGTAACGTTTCTGTACATGTGTACTGCACATTTTAATGTTCATATGTTTGTGGGATTGTATTGCGGATGTGTATATTTGTTGTTTGGTTATCTTCCTGATTCACCCACTGCTCCCTCGTAGACGTCCAGTTCACCTATTGTGCATCCAACCCAGTTTCCCCTTGGCAAATTATTACATTACCCATCACTCCCCACCCCCATATTCCACAGACAACATTCATCCCTTCTCTAGTTGATGGCCCATGGCACAGTCAACAGAACACATTGCATACACTACATATCTCTGGGACCAATATGGTTGTGAGGTCTACACTAGCATTTCAAATCATCCACATGTTGTACTTCACACACATAGGTACACGCAAATACTTATCTTTCATGACATGGTAGGTAGACCCGGGTAATACTTGTTCATCTATGGGCCTTCTTGACAAGGACGACTTGGACCACAAATGGGCAGATATTGGGCGAATGCTCTGACCATTGGTAGAGTTGCCACCTTTACATATGACCTGGATGGGACATTTTGATGGCACACATCTGAGTTTACAGGCCAACACATAACCACGGTCATTACAAAGGATAGTACTTTAGTTTTATGCCTACATATAAGCTTTTATTGTTGTAGCAGTGTAGTTGCTTATTCTGTTTTGTTTACTTGCTTATTCTGTTTCTTGTAACATATAGGTATTTTATATACGGACATACATACATATAAGCTTTTATTGTTGTAGCAGTGTAGTTGCTTATTCTGTTTTGTTTACTTGCTTATTCTGTTTCTTGTAACATATAGGTATTTCATATACAGACATACGTATTGTATGGGACTATAACATAACATATGGGACATAATTATGTCCTACTATCGCAGGACATTTCACATTTATTATGGTTTTGGTATGGACACACCTGCATAGAGGGGGACTGTCCCTCACAATGTAGGACAGGTGGTAACCCAAACCATTGGGCTAGGCTTGGCAATTGGCGACGCGCTAATATGATCCATTTCGCTTCCAGTTGGTATAACTAGCAACACTACAATGGAATACGAGCACAGGGTTTTAAATATCATTTGTTCATGGGACGGGGACTCAATATTCAGCTACGTGCCTTTGTGTTTACTTCTTATTGTGGTGTTCATAATGATGTCTTGTATGCTTTGCATACATTTCAGTATTCATGGGCACTGACAGGAGTGATTACTATTAGAGGCAGGCTGTACTAGTCTGCATTTTAGGTTGCGCATATGCAGCCGACATGTTCATGCCTCCGTGCAGCGCTTGGACACGTCCCCTGCAATTGTACACATTTCCTATACACGTGGCCATTATGGCAGCGCATCTTCATTAATATGCATGTGGGGCTGCTGCGCCATCTCTACGCCGCATGGTCGGCACAAGGCTAACGCCGTCCTTGCTCCAAGCTTCATGAATCCCGGGGTTAGATTTCTAAAAAAGCAACTCATAAAACACATGGGCTTATATCTCAGTACTTGCTCCCACTCTGGCCAACAGGGTCCTCTTAACCTTGTCAAAGTTTGCACAGTTAGTAGGAGGAATATCTCTCAAAGCTCTAAGCACTTCATATGTAAACACTCCCAACATTCCTGGCTAGCAATTCACCCAAAGTTTCCAAAGAGGCTTCCAAGCCACTGCTGGCACTTTGGGGGAGTACCGCCCTCACTGGGTTACTGGTTTTGCTATCACTACCATCCCTTCAGTGGTGGTAGCAATACTATGTAGTAGCCACTTAGTGATAATCAAACACCATTGAACAAATGTTTTAGGGGAAGTAATGCTCACATTGATCGATAGGTGGAATTGGTTAGCAGTTTCAGCTGCCTGCTGCATCCACCAGTTGTAAGAAACTGAATACAGTCTACACTTTTTCAGGCTCATAGCTCAGAATTGTATTAAATGGGAAAACAATTTTGCTTTTAATAAATAGCAACAGGTAGAACTAAAAAATAAAACATTCCCAAGTATAAAAGCAAAAGTGAAGTCACAAGTTAATTTCTTCTTTCTAGCTTAACCAGTTTTAAATATGCAAACTACTTAATAGTTAATTTGGTGGGAGGTAACAGAAATATTGTTGTTTCTTCATTAGGTATTAGTTAAGCAACAATTCTCTCTCTTGGTAGCAGTATGAACAGATAACAACAGCTCATAAAAACAAAACAGTTTGCTATTTTTCTTTTCCTTGCAACTATAAAAGCAGTTCAGATAAACAAAATGCCATTCTCCCCTTCTCTTTCTCCCTGTCATACCTCTCACCTGTCCAGATTTTCGTAAAATATCCAGATTTTTGCCTCATATTTTTGGTCTGTTTGTCATAAAATTGTGGTTTTCTGGCAAATCAATAGCAAATTATTGAGGAATGAAGTCAAAAAATAATGGCACACATTTGAGTTTCAGACTTCATAACATTAAGAAAATTCATGCTAATGCAAAACCTGTTATTCCCTCACCTTTCTGAGTTTGTAAGATCAATATCTAAAAGGTGTCCCAATTTTTGGGCCTTTGCCCCCCCCCCCCATTATTTGTGCCTTTGTCCAGATTTCTTACACTAAGAACTTGAGAGGTATGCTGCCAGTTTCTGCTGCCTGGGTCTAGCAGTAGAACACTTTTCTTCCTTTGGTGTAATTGAGGAACAACAGGCAAACAAATGGGCAAACGTTCATTCACTTTCTGTCTTAGAAATTCAGTGAGGGAGACAAACAAGCAGGAGTTTCTCTCAGAATCTTTCAACTATCATATGGGAAAGTCTAGGCAAAACAGTAATTCTTGGATAAAACCTTCTAGACCATGTTCTGAACACTAAAGCAATAGTTCAAAACAACAGTCCCAGTGGAAGCTGGATATATTTGGGTAAATTGGGTATAATGCATATAAGTGCATTACTGGTGGATTTTTTCATGTACTCATTCAAAATAAACAAAGTCCTGGATACTCAGAGTAAACTTGTTTCAAGTGCCTTTTACATATGGTATATCTGGTCACTCATACAATAAGAATTTAATATTGTGACATGTTCACTAACAGATATGTTAGTCCTTCAAACATGTGTTTTTAACAATGAGACTATGTACTCTCTCAATCTCCAGAAGTACTTTTTTCACAGAGAGGGTTAAAGACATATGGAATGGTCTAACAGAATGGGTGGTAGAGAGTGAATCTGCAAAAATACTCAAGTGGGTGTAGCACAAGTAGAAGAAAGGTAAGGGGAAGGTAATGTGGAGAGGAGATAAAATAATATATACATTACATTTCATTAAGCAAATAGAAAGTATTACAATATAATAAAACACATTCACTTTTTTCTTGGTGTACTGACTGATATTGGGATTGTTTATTGTTTCACGATTATGATATATTCAGGTTGCTGTAAGCTTCTCTCAGTGGACTCCAGCATCATACAGCAGACAAGCAGAGACTCAGGGACCATACCTCTCAACTTCTTAGAGCAAAAAAATCTGAGCAAATTCTAAAATAATGGAGTGATAAAGGCCCAAAATAATTACAGATTTTATATGTTGCACTTATAAATGTAGAAAGTTGCTAGAATAACAAGATTTGTGTTAACATGCATTTTCTGAAGGATATGAAGTGTGAAATGTATGCCGTTATTTAGTGACTTCAATCCTCAGTAGTTTGCTAGAAAACCACAAATTTTAAGGAACAGACAAAAAATATGAGGCAAAAATCTCTACAGTTGAGAGGTATGTCGGGGACTCAAACCCAGGATCTTATTATCAGTGTTTTTCCTTGACTCCTGTTTCTGGACTGTGAGATATGTACTCTTTTGAACATAACACATAATGTAACTTAAAAATGTTATTTTTTCCATAAATGGGATAGAAATGAAGAATGGGGTATAGAAATTCCATATAACCATACCAAGGATTTAGGATCATTTTGCAGAGAAGTGACAGTCCAGGCCATTCAGATACATACGACTTTCATACTACAGCATTAAACACATAAGAGTAAACATCCTGATGGAAGAAATACGATGAGGAAGCCAAAGAGCTGCAAACCCTTTAAAAAGGCCTTTACAAATGAATCCAGAGTGCTAGCAACTGCCCTATGTATATGAAGTGATCAGTTCTTATCTTCTAAAATGTACATGAAGGAAATAATAGCAAATGGTATCCTTCAAAGTGAGGCAAATGTACCTTTAAAATAAAGCAGATACCATATGCTGACCATCTAAAAAAACACCAGCTATACTCTGTGGCATATCATCTACTCAGAGGCGATCTCTGCTTAACATACAAGGCCATGTCAAACCCTGAGCTGTTGGACATGCTCCACTTAAAGAAATCCCAATCCCTCAGAGCCACACGCTCCAGGGATCTAAACCTTATCATCACAATGAACAAAACATGCTGGAGGGATAGGTTCCTGACCCAGAGACTCCCCATACTCTACAATAGACTGCCCATACATGACAAGCAGAGCACCTAATTGGCCCTCTTCAAAAGGAACCTTGATGATTGGATGGGAGATAGGAAATTCACCCCGTGGATCATGTCAGTCACCCTGCTAGACAGGGGCCCAGAGAAGTAAATATTGTGGGAAAAAATTTCCAGGGAATTGTTATGGCTAGGCTTGTATAGGCCTCAGGGCCAATAGCCTAGTACCAACCTATGAACCTATAATAGCAAATGGTATCCTTCAAAGTGAGGCAAATGTACCTTTAAAATAATACTTGTAGCTCAAGTAGAAATTTAATATGAAAGATTTTCCCTTTATTCCAGAAATTCACATTTGCTCTGCCATCTGTCTTCTGCTTTTGTAAACCTCTGCCGTTGAGTAAGATATGCTGTAGATTAATGTTTCCACTACTTTTATATGCTTAGGAAGTTCAGTTGAAGTTAACCGAGGTCACATCAGCCCAACTAGAGAGGAAAACTTATTTTCTGCAATCTCAGAGGAGATACTTCATAATTCAACAATAGCATTTTTAACATTATTGTTAGGCAAGCCTTTAACTTTTACAGATTAAGATCTGCAGAAAACATAAAACAAGATTTTTAATTCCTGAAAATATACTTTATTTACATTTTTTGTACTGAGAACTTGACACATTTTTATTTTCTGCAAATTATTTGTAATACCAGACCTCCATAACCATAACAGAGAATGTGAAGGATGTATAGCATAGCAGGGTATAATAGAATACTACTGAAAGTAATCAATAAAAATCTGTATTATTTTGTTACAATAAACCTGCACAAAGACATAAATTCATTCAAAAGCTTTGGTATATGTCCTGCATTACTGAAGGAAAAATAACAAACTTGGCATTCTGTTTGCTTCTGAGGTCAGAACTATTTATGCTTGAAATAATTATATATCATAATTCATATATTATTGTGTTCTTTTAGATTTGATAAACATTGATAAAAACATAAATTTATTAAAAAGGGCAATAGTAATTTAACTGTCAGACTTCTATGTTAGCATTCACATTGTTTAAAGGTGATGTATTCTAAATGACTGAAAATGGAAGACATGCTTATAGATATATAGATATGTATCTATATCTATATTTATATATGTATATGTATACATGTATGTATATCTATCTATCTATATGGTAAAATAACAGAACGATGTAAAGAAACATTAACAAGAAAAAAAATCTCAATGGCAAGGTCTAGGTCATGTCATTTAGTCTCAACTATATGAAATATTCTGAGAAAATATCAAAAGTTGTGTGTATCTTGTTTGTAAGATGCTCTCAGCAAATTTATTTGGAGAAATACTCACTGAAAACTATTGAAAAAAGGAGTAAAACTTCACAAAATGGATAAAAATGCAGAAATCTACTTAAGGGACCATTTGTAAAAGTTTATGGATAAGCTATTCTTCTATTTCTTTTTTTTATTTTCCTGTTTTTGCTGGGCTATCTTCTTGAAACTTGCTACCATATGTAATCCATGGTCACTGAACCTCACAAAAGGGAGAACCTCCATCTTCTCTCATAATGACTCTCAACTGAATCCATAAGAATTTCAGCAAATTTCTCCAATTCAGAATGTAAGAGAATTGCTTTATGACAAAAATCTAGTTCCTTTAGAAAAATAGCAAAACAAAAAGACTGCATCTACTGATTTGTAACATGTGCTCATGTTACCACGCAAATCCAGTTTGCCGTGTTTTATGACCTTACTTTGTACAAATGGAAGATAGATTTTGCCTTGCACTTAAAATTATTTTACCCCTAAATTCTGAGTTGTAAAAATTATTTGACTAAGATCTGCGGAATGACAGCTATCTCATCTGTAAATTAGTGTGAATAAATATTTGATATGAGCATCTGATAAGAGTACTTAAATTACAAGGCCAAACTATATATTATTCAATGGTAAACTGAATTTCATGGATTTATGAACCTCTAAATTACATCCCATCTGAAAGGCAGGGCATAAATTACGTTTCTGTAATGTAATGTGAATGTGCCATCACACATTCATATTAGCTTCCACAGAGATTTCTGATCTGATTACTCATTTAGGCAAGGAGAAATGAAAGCAGGAAGAAACTCAGTATGGTTTTATTTAAAAAAAGGTAAGGTATGTTTTTTTTGATAGTGACATTGTATAATGGTAGTATACAATCAGTAGTGCAATGTGTGTAACTTACACATGGTAATAGGTCCTTTTTAATTATCCTGACTATTGTGTCTCATAAACCAACAACTCCCTCCATTGTGGGTAAAATACAATTTGCCCACAATTTCCTATGATGTATTGTTACAATGTATAACATAAGCCCTTGTAATGAATGACTAGACTTCCAGATGCTGAGGGAATGAATGCTAATGGTAACCATTTTCAGAGGCAGACAGTGCAGTGAGTGCGAGGTAGCATAAGGAGAACATCACACAGAGAAGGTAATGTTCTGCCCAGCTTAGTTCAAACCTAATGTAACAAGTGAAAAGACAAAGGTATGAAAATCTTGAAACCTTTAAAGTTAGAGGGAAGGAAAGCCTATAAGGAAAGAAAGGGAAACTGATAGAAATATGTGAAGGTGGTACGGTATGAGTAAGTCAGAGACAAGATGAAAAAAAGACTAGACCAGGATGAAGTAATCTTCAAAGTAATTTTAGAAGCTTGCAGAGAGCAAGACTGTGATGATTGATGAAAAAAGTGAGATGGGAAATTTACTGAAGGTAGACAAATGCTAAGAGCAAATGGAACATGAGTATTATAGACACAGGTTATTTAAGAAGGAAAGGATGAAAAAGGGAGGGCAGACCTATGAAATTCCAAACAGAAATGATTAAATGTAGCTGTATCTCTCAGACTACCAACAATTAAAATCATAGCGGGGGCCATGAAAATGCAAATAAAAGGAGCCAGAATCATAGCACTTAAGTTTTGCCTAAACAACAAATTTGC
The DNA here is from genome assembly GCF_019279795.1 of Protopterus annectens. Taxonomy (NCBI): domain Eukaryota; kingdom Metazoa; phylum Chordata; order Ceratodontiformes; family Protopteridae; genus Protopterus; species Protopterus annectens. The sequence goes on along the minus strand of NC_056749.1, from coordinate 524,646,326 downwards.
ATAAATTTGTACTCATAAGGTTATGTAATTTTGCATCTTCAAGGAGGAAGGATGACAGAATTTCATACCCAAGGGTTAAGAATATAGGATTAATAAGCATTAACAATATCTCTACTGGAATTATTTTCAAACATTATTAAATAATAAATGGGTAACTGGCCTCTTGAGTGTTTAAAAATGTGATATTTTTTCAGGATCTGCAAAAATGCATTTGAAACATAAGGTTCATAGTTTCCTAGATTAGTGCTAAGCCAACTCCCCATATGGGCCAAATACCCCATATGAGAATCAAACTCTGCACCTTGTGTCTGTAAGGTAAACACCTTAACCATTATGCCAACCTTCCACTAAAAGTATCATATAGGTTCATAGATTAGTACTAGGCTAACTGCATCTGTGGGCCCTTTTAAGTCTAGCCCATTACCCCATGTGAGAATCAAACCCTAGACCTTGTGTTTGTAAGGTAAAGACCTTAACCATTATGCCAACTGCCTACCCTTAAAAAAAATAGACAGTAACCAGAGGTGAGAATCAAACCCTGTACCTTCGGCTTGTGAGTTAAGCACCTTAACCTTTATTCCAACCCCAATTCCTAAACCCTAAACCAGCAAATGCCTTCAATCTTAATATAATTGCACATCTAAAGTGAAATAAATAGTATATGAGAAGCTTTACAGTAGTTAAAACTCAGGGGCTAGCCAAAATGCATGGAGCAGAACAATCAGTCCACATATGCATAGTCAAACATAACCAACAGTCTGGCAAGGTAAGGGTTGATTTGCACCTTAGACATTAGTGCACTGAAAAGTATAAAATTATTTTAATATGACTGCAGCATGCAGACTGGAAGTTTAGTCAAAATGCTGATCATCTGAACATCTTTGGAGAAGGAAACAAAATGCTGTTTAATGTGCAGCCTCAAATAGTAACAGACTAATAATATAGAGCAATTCTGAAAAGCAAAATAGATTTTTTTTCTCATATCCAACTGGCTGCCTTTTCTGCTACAGCTTTTACAGATTCTAGGCAGCCATGGTCAAAAACAGTCTGCTTAGCATCTTTGTGATCATTCACATTTAAGGTGGGTTCATGTTCTCAACATACCTTAAATAAAAACACATCATAGACAGATACAGTGTGGATAGCAGGTGTGTCGTCAATGAGCATGACTGTTATCAGTGATGCTCCATGTGGAGACCCCTATAGTTTGGAATTAACTTTTCTGGCCTTCAGGCCACAAACAAAGGTCTCTGGTTAACCAAGTTTGTACACAACTGCATACTGGGAGTCATAGTCAAATCACCCTCTAATACCCAAGCCCTGCAACAAGTGTTCACACTGGTAAACACCCAGCGGTGTACCAAAAATGAGCTTAAATTAAATGCTAAAAAGTGTCATATAGTAGCATATGGTAAAACTTTTGTCCCCTCAGCATACAACATAGACAAGACTCAACTCCAAAATGAGAATGCTGTTATGCATCTTGGTTGGTAACTCACTCTCCACTGATCATCATATAATGACAATAATCAGTAAGTCCTGCACAATGGAGCTGATCACCAAGGAAACATCTTTCAGATCCAAGCAGGTCATTCTCCCATAAGATTCAGCATTGATTAGGCTTTTGAATGAATCTCTTTAAACATATCAAACAACTAGAAAGACTCCAAAGTTTTCCAGCTAAGAAGATCACAGGTTTAAAAAACCCTAAACTACCTAAACAGACTAGAAGCACTGTCCATTTATTCAGTGTATTACAGGCTTTTAAGTTAAGGGGAGATCTATCTCTTGCCATGTGAGCCACTAGGGATCCAGTGGTCAAGAATCTCTTGTATCTTCACAAATCAAATAGTTTCACAAATATCAGAACAAGGAATCTATATCTGCACCATGAGAAGACCATACAGTTAACTCACTCTTCCAACATATCACATCTATGAACAGAATCCGTTTCTCAAGCATCTTTCCTCAATTATCTTTCAGGAAGGTTGTAATTTACTATTAAATAATACTTACTTTAACCATCACTGCAGTATTTTTCCTGTATAACTCTTACAGATTACTAATTCAAATCAAATAGCCATTGATGTGGTCTGCCATGTTGTGGGTATATCTCATTGAATGGGTTTAGCTTGTTACCAGAGAATATGCACATTGACTCACTTCCTATGCAATTAAGACTCACTTCTTGCATTTAGCCATCTCTTTGCTGGCCCAAATCCTTTCAGTTGTTAGCAAGGTATTATTTTTTTAACAACAAAGTATTTAAAAATGTTAGCAATTATGATTTCCTTGACAATGCTTATAAAAAGCTTTCACGTCAATCTTCTTTTAGCTGCAATTTATATTTAAGTGCACAAAACTGTTTCACTTCTATAGCACTCAACTGTAATTACCTTTTGAATCAAGTACCAAACCCTACATTAAATTCTACATCTAGTGGTGTGGACTGGACTGCTTGACTGAAGGTGTCATTAGGAAACTGTTGTCTCATTGGTTTGGTGCTTTTCTATACATGAACCAATGAGACTTCAGATTTCAGAGCAGTCATCGATAGAAGCAGAGCAGTGAAGCTCTTGCTGTATTGAGGCTTATAATCAGAGTGTTCCGCATAAAGTGAAGCATTTCAAAAGTATCAATATAGTAGGGTGGAAAATACAGATTAGGAGAAGGGAGAAAAAAAGGAAGGAAGGGGTTAGACAGTGAATTTATTTTATTCTATTTCTATTTAAGGTAACTGTGTTGGATCAGTGAACCCCTTTTATCTATGACTTTATTACATAATAAACAAAGAAACCATTGCAGATGACTAGAATAAGAGTACACATAGGAAACATCACACACACACACACACACACACACACACACACACACACACACACACACACACACACACACACACACACACACACACACACACAGAGGTAATATATAGTTCAGTGTTACAGTCCAGATGTATTGCATAGAAACAGTTGCCAAAGAAAAGAATGTATGTTAACAAGTACAACTGAAGAATAACAAAGGCATATATAGTCATAGATCCAATAAAAATGATTTATATATATTTTAAACAAGAAAATAAATACAAATAAATTGTTAATGTGTATTTTACCTAAGACACTTGCCAGCATTGATAATATATGCCAATGTGGTTTTATGGAGGGGAACTAAATATCTGACAACATTAACAGAACATTGATGACCCAGAAGGAAGCAGAGTGTAAGAAAGTACCACTGTTGTTGGTGGGTCTTGATATAGAGAAAACATTGAATAGAGTAAGCTGGAATTTTATGAGCATGGCCAGATTGAATTTATCAACCAACAATAGTTGTGGCACTAAGGATAAATGATTCACTTAAAACCAAGAAATATGTCCAAAATAACCATAAAAGTGAGTCAAGCAATGAGGCAGTATAAAAAAAAATTATTAAAATTACCACATAAGTACTTTCACAGTTGAGACACTGCTTCATCAGATCTTTAAAGGTTTTAACTCATACATATGCTTTAAATAATACATAGCATTACACCAACAATTAATCAGAAAAGTTCCCTCCGAATACATTATTCTCTCGCACAAGGTATTCTGTGTATATATATATTGTATCAAGTCATATAATCTTATTTATACACAGGTCTATCTTTCAAGAGGGGTTTAAGTGGTACCTTATCAATGCGGCCAAAACCGGCATCAGCCCACAGTCTGATTATCCATTTTGCTTCAGATACCTCGGTTTTATTCTCTGTATCCCCCCTCTATAACTAGCTGTTACTCTCTCCATGACTAAAAACTTAGATGTCTGTGTTTGCCCAGAGATCTGTATATGCTTAGCTTATGCATTAAGATGTCCTTTCTTTATATAATATATATGCTCTCTTATTCTATCTCTGAAATGTCAGTTGGTCTTGCCTACATAAAACATTCAGCAAGAGCAAACCGCTAAATAAACCACATCAGATGTGTCACAACTAGCTGCTGTATTAAATTTAAAAACTTTATTAAAACCTGGCTGTATAAACTCCCCAGTGGAATCAATATATCTGCAAACGCTGCATTTCCTGCAAGGAGGGGCATTACAGTTCCTTGCAGGGAATGCAGCTTATGCTCCCTGTTCACTATGATACCTAATGTGAATGGCATTGATACGCTGAGATGTTATTTAGTAGAGCAAGGCTCTTTAACTCACAGTTCTATAGATCTAATATGTTTGTTGATGGAACTAATATTTGAAAACAATGTGTTTTTAATTGATCAGGAATTATATTTGCAAAAGGAAGGTATTGCGATGGGTACACCCACAGCGGATAGTTATGCAAATTTAGTGATGGCTAAATGGGAAAATGATACGTTTTTAGGGACCTGTATATGTAAACAGGTTATTTTTTTTACAGGTGCTTTGTAGATGACTTGTTTTTATTATGGGATGGCTCTGAACATGAATTATCTTTTATTTTTGACCATCTAAATGGAAGTACATCCTTCCTGAGGTTTGATATGAATACCTCGTGGAGTGAAAAAAATTTTCTTGATGCATACCTCTGAAGTGTACAGATTATTGCAGAATGTCCAGATTTTACCCTCATATTTTTGGTCTGTTTTTCATAAAGTTGTCATTTTCTGGCAAATTAGTGGCAAAAATAATGACAGACATTTGAGTTTCAGACTTTATGCCCTTCAGAAAATTCATGCTAATGCAAAACATGTTATTCTACAAACTTTCAAAGTTTGTAAGAACAATATTTAAAAATTTTCTCTATTTTTGGGTCTTTGTACCACTTTTATTTACGTCTTTGTCCAGATTTCTTATTCTAAGAGGGTGAGAGGTATGTCTTGATGTAAAAATTTACAAGAAAGCTGATAACACAGTTTGCACTACAAGTTATAGGAAAGGATGTCATAGAAACAGGACCAGCATGTATCCCAATCACATCTTTAAGAACATAGTGAAAGGGCAAGGGTTCAGGATGTCGAGGCTTAATCCTGATGATGGAAAATTTGAGGTTGATTTAAATGACATAAAAGTCAAATTGAGGGAAATGGGCTATAAGAATCAAGATATAGAAGGGTCACTTTCAGATATTAATGTCCATAGACATACTACAGCAAGACCGTACTTCTCCCAAGAGGTGCCACCCACAAATATTTCTGTCAAGCCCATCTGTGATATGATACGGATGCCCATGTTTTTTGGGAACAACACTAGCATTATAACAGATGTTGTGAAGAAAAACTGGCCTATACTAACTAGTGACTTGACCATTAAGAATATTATAGGAGACAAACCTAAATTCTGTTTTAAAAATAAGAGAAATTTGAAACGTATGCTTTAATATCCTAAAGATTTGAACACAGGTCAACAGAGGGAGGTTATAGTTCATTGCAGGATATGCAGCTTTTGCAGATGTATTGATTTCACTGGGGAGTTTTTAAATTTAATACAGCAGCTACTTGTGACATATCTGATGTGGTTTATTTAGCTGTTTGCTCTTGCAGAATGTTTTATGTAGGCAAGGGCAACAGCCATTTCAGAGATAGAATAAGAGAGCATATATATGGTAGAAAGAAAGGACAGGACATCTTAATAATGCATTAGCTAAGCATATACATATCTTTGGGCATACACATACATTTAAGCTGTTAGTCATGGAAAGAATAACAGCTGATTATAGAGGGGGGGCATAGAGAATAAAACCAAGGTATCTGAAGCAAAATGGATAATCAGATTGTGGGCAGATACCAGTTTTGGCCTCAATGATAAGGTACCACTTAAACCCCTCTTGAAAGATAGACCTTTGTATAAATAAGATTATATGACTTGACACAATATATATACACAGAATACCTTGTGCTACAATTTTAAATGCCAATCCAAAAACAAACAAAACAGAGTCCAAACTGGACGTAATCTTTTATTATAAAACGTAAGTGCTTTCAGGTTAACAAAACCCTTCATTAGACAAATTTCACATAGCCATGACAGTCTTTAAATATTAAAACATTTCTAAAAGCAATCAATTACTTTCTATGCTTGACCGGCCTTTTCTTTAAGGCTGGTTTTAAAGGTACAGAACTGTTTAACCCAGGTGGGTTGTCAGCAGCCAACTGTATAATCCATCTTAACTCTGCATACTCTGTATCATTGACAATGCCCCCCCCTTTTTTTTCATCTGTGCAATATGCAGAACCATAAAAACAAAACTATGATCTGGAAACCTGGAAACATGCTGTTGCAATGCATTATGTTTAATCTTCTGTCAAATAGATGACAAAGGGTGCAGTATTCTTGTTTTTAACTTACAATTAGTTTTTCCAACATAAAAACTCAGACATGACTTGCAGCATGCCATGTAAACCACATTCTCTGTATGGCAATCTGCATAAAACTCAAATGTGTATTTTTTTTGTAACAGGATGTGTAACATAATTTAAACCATTCACATTTGAACATGCTTTGCAATGCCTACAGGGAAAAATTCCTGTTCTTGTGTGCAGAGGAAACACTGTTAGCCTTCTTATTTTTCAAACCAGGTTCTATGCATAACATGCCTTTTATATTACTATTACTCTTGAAGGTAAATCTAGGTTTCTCATCTAAAATATCCTTCAAGTGATTGTCAGTTCTTAGTATCTTCCAGTTTTGCTTAATAATATCTCATATCCCATACGCATTGTTACTATAACATAGCATTACCTTGGGTTTGTTGTCATACTTATTAGATGGCTTAATCTTATCTCCTTGCTGTTCTTTATTATCAGAAAACCATGGTCTAGCCCTGGCTTCCCGGTTGGATATTATACTGTTCTTAGTTTTTTCTAAATTTTCATTTAAATACACTTTCCTTAAGATGTTCAATTAACACATCAATTCCTTTGTGAAGCTCATTATTGTCTGTGCACAGCCGAGAAACTGTGTATCCTTGCCCTTATATAATATTATGAAAAGTATGCCTAGGATGCATACAACGTGCATTCAAATAATGATTTCTCCAGCATGATTTCCTATGCAAGATGGTGTTAATCTTACAAGTTACATTTTTATTTAATGTGGCATCTAAAACGGCAATGGTTTCATTGCTGTGTTCTACTGAGAGCCTAAGAAAATCTGTAGTTTTCTCCAGGTAATCAACAAAGTTTAACAGTTCATCAGTGTCCTCTGCCCACAACAAAAAAATATCATCCACAAATCTAGCATAAAAAATGTTTGAATTCTTCCATAGATGTTCACACTTAAAAATATATTTATCTTCCCAAAAGGCTAACACTAAATTAGCATATGAGTTGGTACAGGGTGTGCCCATGGCAACACCCTGTACATGCCTGTAAAATGTTTCATTACAAAGAAAGATGTTATTTTTTAACACCAATGCTAGTCCTTCCAGGATTAAAGTATTGGTATTCTCATCATATATATTAACTGTATGCAGTACCTCTTTCACTGCCTTTAACCCAAATTCAGTTGTGATGACCGTGAACAGACTGTTGACCTCCATGGTTACCATCAACATATTATTCAAATCTAAAGTTTGGCAAGCATCATACAATTTCGATAGGAATTGTGCAATGTCTTTCAAAATCCTAGGAAAATGAGCAAATAGATTTTCCATTTTGCTTCTACCCACATAGATAAATGTTCAGTAACCCATCCCCTCCCTGAAACTATTGGTCTCATTGGTAGGGGTAGGATATTTTTATGCATTTTTGGTAGTGCTTTAAAAATAGGAATTTGTGGATGTTCAATGCTTAAAAATACATACAAATCATCATCTAACACTCCATTTATTCTTAAAGCCCTTAGCTTCGTACTAACATTACTTATATATTGCGTAACCATCAAAGGTGACATATTTCTGTAAGTAATGAGCATCCAAAGATTGTATGTATGTATAATTGTATGATGCTTGCCAAACTTTAGATTTGAAGAATGTGTTGATGGTGACCATGGAAGTCAACAGTCTGTTCATGGTCATCACAAATTTGTTTGAAAAGGATTCTATAATGGGAGCTAAGAATACGTGGGAAGAGACTAACCAAAAGATAATACTAAAACTTTAAGCTAGATGCTTTTGATTATGGATGTGAATAGTAAGGTACAAGCAGTAAAAATGTTCGTAGTCCCTTTAATTTTATATACAGGTCAGGAATATTTTTATCAAAAAGTGGCGATGTAAAAGACAAAAATTAATAGAGTTGAAGGAAATTATTTGGGAAGAGACAAGGAGAATGGTTAAGTGGGATAAACAGATTCTCCCCACAGATCAACGTAGTTTAGGATTAACTGATTTGAAGGGTTACTTTAGAGGTCCTCAATATGAATCACAAGCAAAAGGTTATAAATCAAAGTGGAGGGGTTTGGTGTGTAAGGAAAGAATAGGATTTTGGATGCAGATCCTAAGGGAAAATAAGAACCATACAGATTACTATAGTCATAAAGCAGAAGGTAGTATTCCAAGAAGTAAGCCTCCACAATAATGGAGGGGTTTAGAAAAGAGACAAGAAGGGGCTTGAATTTACTGGAGAAAATTATCAAGAAACCAAAGTACTGGATGTAAAAACTAGAGAGGGAAAGGTAAGAGAGTGGGATGATGCCAAGCAGAAGTCTGGACTGCAGGTTAAAGACTGCCTTCTCTTCCAGAGGCTGATAGCAGAGAATAGGAAAAGAGAAAGGGATAGGGAAGTACTAAATGAAAGATCAGCTCTGGTAGAGTTTTTAGTTGAAACTAGAATAGAAAGGATAATTAACATATTGCATAAAATACTGCCTGATAACTATGAGAATTAATCAGATGCTTTAATTATTCAATTAACTATGAGTATATAAGAACACATTTTTTTAGATGCATTTTAAGTCTGAAGAAGCGTTGTTAAAACGTGAAAGCGCTTACTCCTTCCTACAGCTGTTCGTTTGATGTTTTTAATTCTCTATTAAAGCCTGAAGAATCATCGTGGTGTGCCTCTTTTGTGTTTTTGGATACAATTAATCAGATGAGCTTATAGCTTATGAGAGATTAGGGAGAGAGAGAGATAGAGATTGAAAATGCAATTTGCAAGAATAATAGGAAGGCCTCTGTATGGACTCAAAGTATGCAACAAAGTCCAGCAGGATTAGAATATTTGCTCATAGGTTCATAGGTTGGTACTAGGATATCAGCCCTAGGGCCTATACAAGCCTAGCCATAACAATTCCCAGGCTTGGATGTATTTGTATGCCTCTTTTTATTCTCCAAACAAACTTAAAATAATTATTTCTCAGATAGATAGCAAATACTGGAAGTGTGAAGGAAAAGCAGGAGGTATCTGGTAAGATCTTTTTTGGGAAAGTTATACATTTTCCTACAGAGTACTTTGTTAGAAATGCCAAAGGAGCAAATGGTTGCACAATGGAAATGTATTTATTTAGTTTATTTAGTTTATTTTGAAATTGTTAACAGGAATAGAGCACCAGTCCCATTGGACCTATTTCCATATTTTGATGTGGGATATAGGATCTGAATTGCCCCAACATAGTAATGCCTTACTAAGTTTAATGCTATTGGCTGCAAAAAAATTACTGGAAACCAAAATGTAATGCAACTTTCATGAAGTACTCAATATTGCAAAGAAGATAAATTAATTGGAGTAAGGCTCTTTAAAATGGAAGAAGCAAATAGCATAGAAATAAATGGAATTTCTGGAAACAATGTATGCAGCATAATGTTCAGGATGAGAAGCATGGTTTAAGGTATAGCAAGAAAAAGAGCAATTTGTGTAGTGTTTGAGTGAATGGTAATTGTTAAAAAGAAAACATGTATAATGCATGAAAATAATGAAAAGTTTTAATATGTTTCTTTTCTTTTCTAATAATGTTCATATGCTAACTTCACTGTTTAAAACACAAGGATTTAATAAAGGTGTTAAAGCAGGCACAAATATCAGCTGCTTAGCCATAAGACTGGAGGATACTGATATATTTAGCTTGCAAATTAACACTAAACTTATGACCCACCTGCCCCATTTTAATGCTACTAGTATGGATGAGGAAAAGTCAAGAAAAAGGATTGGACAATATTGGAATGGCAGCAGGAGAGTGGTAACAGGTAAATCAGTCTGTCAAAAAAACAAACAAACTGCACCTCAAGTTGTGATAGTGTAAGCATCTAAAAACAAAACTTTTGACAGGGAACACTTTAAAGCTATAAAGTGGTAACATAAATTGGAAGCTGAAGTGTCTATGATGTCCAGCAGGTTAACAAAGATGAGAAAAAGTGAAGTATGTTTTCTCATCCAAGGAATTGAAGTTGTGTTGTGTTTAATAAAGTTTCATGCATTTATCATTTATTATGTAACATACTATAACATCATTTATTATGTAACATAACATTGGGTAAGACGGCAATTCAAGTCATAGCCTGCTATAGGTCCCCAATCATGTCCCAAGACTCACTCCATGTTCCTAAGCACCCTGGAAACTATTAGGGAGATTGTAGCATATTATAGCATGTTTCTAACTCTTCTCTCAGAGGCATGGTTTGTAATTACATTACAGTACTGACGTGGTCACAAGATATTTATAATCTTGCTCTCCATATGAAGGCCGCCTAATCGCTTATACTTTCTCTTCTATCAATCAAGGACCACAAACCAGTCTCAGGCAGCTTACTGACCCCAGAGACTGCAAGCTGCCATTTGGATGTTCAAGTACTTTGCTTTCTTGAAGCTCACAGTGGATTCAGGTGCAAGTAAGGCATTCAAACTAATCTGCCAACATAACTCTTTAAAATCTAACAAGTCTTCCCAAGGTCCTCCTCTGGGGTCCTGTGGGACTTTTTCAATGACAACAAATTTAAAACAATGAGAAGAATTATTCTCAATATGCCTATATAATGCACTGTTTTTGTTTTTATTTTTGATGTCTCTAGCATGCTCGTACATCCGTTCTTTAAGTTTTCTCTTGGTCTTGCCAATATAAAAACCTGAACAAGACTCACACAAAGCTGCATAAACACCCACAGTGTCACAAGTAAATGTTCCTCCTATTTTGTTATAATTATTATTTATTTTAATCTTATTTACTAATTTAATAAGTGAACATTGAGAACAAAATCCACATTTTTTCATTCCTATAGCCTTTTCATTCTTGGTACATTGTCCTTTCTTTTCTAACAGTTGTTTAAACGTATACCCTTTTCTAAAGACAATACTAGGTTTGGAGCCTAATTTTTCCATAATTCCATCGAAACCCTGGAAAATGTGCCAGTTCTTATTTAAAATGTAAGATAAAAATTGATGGTCTACACTAAACCTAGTAACAAAAGAACAAATATAATCTTTATTACCTGTTGATATGTTTTGTTCATGGTTATTATTTACCGAAATGATATTATTACCATAATTCAAGATTAGTGCTATCAAACCTTGTTGCCTTTTAATACTTATTTCATTAAAAAAATTATCCAAAAGTTCTAAAAGGTAGTCTCGAGATGAAAACATATCCAAAAAGTAAATGACATTGAGCCAAAAAATCTTTATCTTTAGTAACCATACAGGCTAATCTAATAAGTTGCCCTTTCACCAAGTTATTTTTTACATGCAAAGGATGACTGCTATTATAATGCAGTAAGCTATTACTATAAGTTGGTTTTCTAAATAAATTGCTTACAAAACAGTTGTTCTCCTTACTGATAGTGACATCTAAATAATTAATACTATCCCAACAATTTGTGTAAGTAAATGTCAAAAACTCTGTGGTGTTGTTAATGTAATCAATAAAATCATAAATTACTGTCTTATCACCTGTCCATAAAAAAAAAAAAAATCATCTATATAACGTAAGTAAAGAATCCATTTATCAGCAAATAAAGAATTAAATAAATACTTGCGCTCCCACATTAATATGACAATGTTTGCAAAAATGGGGGCACATATCGCCCCCATTGCCACACCCATTTTTTGATGAAAGTACTGACCTTCAAAAAAAATGAAATTATTTTTTAACATGATGTCCATCAGAGTAACCAGAATAAGTACCTGGTTGTTAGTGAACAATAAACTACCATGCGAGAATTCTTCAAACCACTCAAAACCAATATTGTGTGGAATGGAGCCATATAAATTAACTAAATCAACAGTCAACAAATAAACATTCTTATCATAATGTGATTCATTTAATTTTTTCATAAAATTCCAAGAATCAATGCATATATGCTCTTCTTTTTTCAACACATCTTTAAGTGTATGATCCAAGTATTTTCCTATGAATTCTGTTTTTGAGCCATTCGCACTAACAATGGGCCTCATAGGAGGATCCAATTTATCTTTGTGTATCTTCAGAATACCAAAGATACACGGTGTCCTAGGAAATTTGACTACTAGAAAATCAAACAGCTTACCATCTATTAATTCTTGGTCATACAAATCTTGTAAAGCCATGTCAATTCTTTGGTATGAAACATTCATAAACCTTTTAGAAACTTCTTCATATGTACTACCTTCTAGTAACAGTGTATTAATTCTATTGGTATAGTCAACTTTAGACATTAGTACCATGCCCCCTCCCTTATCTGGCTTCATTATACAAATTGAGGTGTTTTTTAATCAGTTCGTTTAAAAATTGACTTTCTGTGTGAGATAAACTGTGTGTCAAATTTTCTTTACCAGCTAACATTGTTAGTTTCTCAAATACTGTCAAACAATGTATCAAGGGAGGATTGAAAATACTTTTTTTATGTAAAAATAATTGCTATCATTAGTCACATTGTAGCTAAACATTAAACAAAAATTTTAATTTCTGACAAACATCTTTAAATCTAAAATAACTTCTACTAAGTCAGAGCATCATGAAGGCACAAAGTTTAGGCCCTTACATAGCAAATTCGCAATTTTTTCATCAAACAGATGCGTAGTGAAATTAAAAACAGTAAAGTCACCTTTAGAGTTGGTAATTTCCATAACATGCTCACATTGGAAATTGTGTGTATCATTGAGCTCTTTGAAAACACGACTAGTGCATCAAAAGTTTCAATTTGCAGACTTCGGAAATCATTGTGAATGTCAAATGTACTGATTAATTCTGTGCCAGTTATTTCCAGTACTGTTGTTGCTTGTTGTAAAAGGGCTGTTGATTCCGATACCATCTCCCTTGTCGATAGCACGGTGGCCTGTAATTTGCTTGCTGCACTTGGTTCCATATTCTCGAGGATCTCCTTGAAATGCCCTGCCCCAAAAGGGCTTGTTGATCACGTGACACACCAGAAGTGCCTTCCTGCTCATTCGTGTTATTGCGGTCAGGACCTGGGTTAGCTGAAGTCTGTGCTGGTTTGGGATACGCCAAACCAGACACATCAGCATTAATATCCCTCGGTAGCTTTTTCTCCTTATGGTTTTGTACATCCCCAGTAATTTTGTCAGTGTTATCGAACACATTCTTATACTTAGACATATTGTGCTCAAAAAATAAATCATTGCGTATAGTTTTGTCTAAGTCAGACAATTCTTTCTGCAGACTTTCTATGCTGTTATGATTATGCTTCATTAAAATATCAAGCAATTCCATGCCTTGTCTATCAAACAAAGCAATAAGTTCAAGATAAAGTGGTGAGTTGTATACAAGTCCTGTGGGGAATTTCCAATGCCTGAGACCCTTTGGCACCACTTTATTTTTGATACATTCTAGAAAATAGGCAGTTTCTAGCTGTAACTTTCTACATTTGAGTAATTTTGTTTCAAACAAGTTCAGGGACTGCTGAAATGTATGAGTACCATGATTATTGTTTCTTCCGCCCATAAATAAAAAATATTGTTGTAACCAATCTGTTAAGCTCTGCCTCAGTAGTGAACAGTTGTTGTTACCTTGTAAATTGGTAGTGTTCAAGCGTGAGTCAGACAAATTGGGACTTGACTGAACACTTTCAGTTCTGCTTCCACTAGGAGTCTCTTTAGATATTTCTTGTATCAATTGAGTTAACAGTCCTATATTCTCCACTGAGTCATTCCCCAGAGGAATAGTGTGCAAGGAGGTGTCCATGTCTAAAATCAGCGTACACTCACAACTTGACAAACCGGTAACCCAAACGAAGACTTACAACAAAACTGATAGCAGCCACAAATCACCAAACTTGCTATAAGCACTCAAAAAAGTGAAATCAAAGTGTGCAAAAACACAACTTTATTTAGCACTTTTGACAGAATATAACAAAGACTTCTTCAGAATACTAGAATCAATGACCACATAAACCTTAAATACTCTCATTCAATCAGTCATGTGATAAAATAATCCAATAAAAACCCAACTGATACATTTAAAAACACAAAGTGAATTCTCTTAAAGACATAAAACAAAAAATAATGTGTCTTAAAACTACTGCATATTAAACAACAGCTAAGAAAGCTGAAACCATCATTCATTATGCCTTACTTAACTAAAATGATGAAAGTAACTACACTCTGTATGAGCGCAGTTTTAAAAAACTAACTAAAGAGATGCCTTCATTTAGGCATTTCTTTAGTTAGTTTTTTAAAACTATAAATGAATGAATCTCTTGTAATTTAATGGATTACCAGATGCATTTTCACTAAATGTGAGTTTCAAGAGAAAGGACATTTACTGTTTCTCATGCTAAGCCTGTTTTCAATGTGAGAGTGTTTTGCTTTGTTTAGAAAATTGTTATCAGTGTTTTTTCTGTAAAATCTGAAGCAAAAGTTTTAAGTGAAATCTAAATCTCTGTGAAAATTGTAGAAGTAAAGAAAATAGCACGTAAACTGACAGACTTGAACAGTATTTATGGTAATTGCAGAGGGACAACCAATTAGTGGGATATTAGCATGGCTGGCAGGGCCTGATTCATTACCAGGCACATGACCCCATTTATCCATGACCTGTTGACTCTGGGGGTGTATGCTTCAACAATACAGCATTATTAGCCATTCAAGTAGGTCATACCTGTAGTGAGTGATGTCCACTTTGATAGCAATTCATGATGACAGAGAAGAAATAGTGAGGTCCAAAATGAGAAGTGGGTGTAATGCAAGCATGTTAGTACCCCATCAAAAAAAGGTATGGTGTGTACAGTAGTATTTCTGATTTTTTATGACTATTAGAAAAAAATCTGCTGCAGCATTTATATCATCTTTAATTATTTTGCTTTATTCATCACATTTGGTGAATTAATTCATTACAATGTAATCTAGACATGTTCAATTTTAGTCATATATTTTGCCATACCTTTACAGCTTCCAACAGCTGCAAAGATGTTGGCATTTGTCAGGTCATATAATCTGCATTATTCAGAATGGTGATCAGAACCATCTGATTGTTAGCATCCATTATGTAGTCATTATTGCATATCACTGTGATACAATCCTCTTTAAAAGATCAGATTGCAAAGCATTTCAGCATTTAGTTAAAAACTGTTACTTTGGTGATTAATGCAAAGGACTATAGGTCTGACTTGTTAATGAGCTGCTTCTTGGTACAAGGGTGCAGGCCTTGAATCTTTCCATCTTTATTTACTTACTGCATGACATTGAGCAAGTCACTTAACCAGGCAGTGCTTTGGAACAATAGGAATTTGGGCAAGGCTTCTTAATGATCACCAGGCTTGCATGCTTGGTAACTATGAACCTCTTGTAATTGTTTGCTAACCATTCCCTATTGCATTGTTGATTTAGTTCTGGAAATGTTGTGGCAAAATCACCAGCACACCAGTTTTTGTTAATGTAACATGGGAATTTTGTTATTGAAGGGCAGCAGGCACCGCACTTGTAGATGAAATATTAAAATGCAAAGCTGTTTGCCCACAGCAACCACTGCATTAGTAACAGTCAAAGCCAAAGACCTAAACAATGAACTAAAATACTGTAACTGGTCTCCCCTAAAACAACTACCCCTAGATGAAGCAGTAGATTACTTTAACTCAACTTTCCTCAAAATCCAAAACTGTCATGCACCATCCCGTACCATCAGAGTCAAAACAACCTATGCCCCTTTGTTAACAAAAGACACTAAAATCATAATGAAGGATAGAGACAGAGCCTGGTTTCAATATCATAAGCTCAAAACCACTACCTTAAAACAAAACTACTTAACACTCCACAACAAGGCCAAAAAGCTAATAAAACTTGATAAAACCAATTACTACAAAACCTTCAAAAATTCTGGGCCACAATAAATAGTTTACTGCACCCAGGTAAAGCCACCATTCCTACACCCATATTACCAACCAGCAAAGAGGACACCCCCACACAATTCAACAAATTATTTACCGAAACAGTCCTAGCTCTAGTTAACACCCAAAATAGCACTACTGGCCCTATACCAAGACCCAACCCTACTAACCCCAATACACAACAAAATCCCTTTAGCTTTTCTTTGTCTCCAGTGCCTAGAAAAGCTATTACTAAACTCCTCAAAAAAACTTAAACCAGCCACTCTGGCAGCTGACAAACTTCTGCTGATTTCCTTCCTTTGGCAGAAACCATAGCCTTTCCCGTGTCAGTCCTCATTAATAGATCAATATCTGAATGCAAAGTACCTGACTTGTGGAAAATATCACATATTATTCCACTCCACAAATGTGGTAACTCCCTTGAACTCACTAACTACCACCCAATTGCAATTTTATCACCTTTATCATAAATATTAGCGGGAGTAGCACATTCACAACTAATGCAATACCTCCTGAAAAAACAACCTTATATCTAAATCTCAACATGGCTTTCGACCCTCCCATAGTACCACAACAGCACTACTGTCATATACCAACATAGTCAACAACCATAGAAACAACAGACTTTTCGTATCCTCTGTATTCTTAGACTTATCTAAAACCTTTGACATGGTTATAACCACAGCATGCTTCTCAAAACTCTATCTACCCTTAACATAAACTCCTCCACTACATCATGGTTCAATAGATATTTATCAGGCTGTCAGCAAGCAGTTCTTTGGCAAGATCAACTGTCCCCCTTACTACCAGTATCCATAGGAGTCCCTCGAGGTTCCATACTTGGTCCTTTATTATTCTCCCTATTTATAAATCAGATAGCTGCATCCTCACTCTCTGCCTCAATAGTGCAATATGCAGATGGCATCACCATTATATGTGCCACCCCCACCTTAAGTGAACTTCAAACAATAACACAACATAACTTTACTCTTGCTGAAGCATGGTTTACTAACATTAAACTTAAACTTAATCTCAAAAAAACAAAACTAATTCTCTTCAGCTCCGGTAGATTAATAGTTCCTCTGAGCAATGATTTCACCATAAACTCCAGGGACAACACCACAATCACCCCAACAACACACACAAAACTACTAGGTCGAGTAATCAATAACAATCTTAAATTCGATATACACATAGCTCAAACAATCAAAAAACTAAACAAAAAGTCTGGTCTCCTTTACAGGAACAAGCAATTCATGACCAATCATACCAAAGGCACTATTGCAAGAGCTCACCTCTTATCCACCCTCCTTTATGCCTCTCCAAATCTTGGCTAATCTTCACCATATCGAACTTAAAAAAATGGTATCTTACTATAACAAGATTGCCAAGTTTGCTACTGATGCCTCTAACAGATCCCATCATTGTCTTTCCCTCAAACAGCTCAACTGGCTTGAGTTACCCCAACTACTGCTAATTAATCAACTCTCTATAGCCCACAAGCTGTACTATCTCCCTGACAAAACTCCAGCACTACTAGAGCTAATGCAGCCCTACACCACCACCAGAAGCTTAAGATCCACCAACCAAAATCTCATAAATGTCATCAAACACAGAAATGAAGCTGGTAAATCTCTCTTTGCCTGTATGATAGCCAAAATCTGGAACTCATTCCCAAATCACATAACTTTTACAAGCTGCTTCTCAGTTTAAAAAAAAAACTCCTCAAAACCCACTATTCCAACAACTGGCTTTGCCCATGTGACCCTCCAGGTTAATCCATAACACTGCACTCTTGCAAGGATTCTGCTAAAGTTCACCTGTTAGTCCCTCTAACCTCCTTGAATACTTATTCTTACGTATCCTATAACCTGTTCTGTTGAATTCACAACTTGTTAAATAAAATAAATAAATAACTGCTGATATGTATTCTTATGTGTATGCAGAAATTTATTCTTATATGTCTATTTGTATGTCTTAAAGGTATGCATATGTATTTGATGAAATGTATTTGTACACTCACTTAACTCATATATATTAAAGTGTTAATTTGGAGCTGTTCTCCCTGGGCCTCTGCTGAAAATGGACCTGTGTCCAGTTGGACTTTCCCTGTTATCAAATGTAAAATAAAATAAAATAAACAGTTCTTTTTAATGTGAAATTATTCAGATGGCTTTTACTTTATCAGAGATTATGAATATTGACTGATATTGGTAGATTATAATGACAGCAGTTTGAATGGCATTTTATGGCTGAAATATTCTGAAATTAATAATTTTGTCACTATTCTTTAATATATTTTGTTTCTTTACTTACAGGAAAAATGGTCAAAACTTACATTCTGTTGTATTAAAAAATTAATCTAATTTAATATAACCAGAAAGGTGAATCAAAGAACACATGCACTCATGCATAGTCCTAAAAATGTGTGCAGGGGGGCTATGGTTTTAAACAGCCTTGGGCCCAATGTAAACTTCCTTCACTGGCCAGATGCATTTTTAATAAATGAGTTTCAATGCATTTTTAATGACTGCGAGGTTTCAAGGGTAGAGAAGTTTATTATTGCTCATGCTTAGTCTGTTTTCAATGCAAGACTGATTTGTTTAGCAATTAGCCATCAGTGTTAGTGCTATAAACTTTGAAATAAAGTTTTAAATTAAATCCAAATATTTGTAATCATTGTAAAAGTAAAGAAGAAAATAGTGTGCACACTGACAGGTTTGAACCATGTTTATGGAAAATGGGGAGAGACAGCCAAGTAATAGGACACTTGAATGATTGCAGGTGTGGTGGTGGGGGGCTTGTTCATTATGATGATGATGATGATGGTGAAATAGGCCAACTATTTAGTATTTGCAACTAGTAGGAACATAGTAAAATCACTATTGGAGAAAGTAAAAGCTATCCAATACTGACCCTGACCACTGACAAAAAAGCTGGTCAGTGCATTTTTGGGCCTAATGGAATATTAGAGTATCATTCCAAATTGTATTACCATAAATTGCCCATTAGCTGATGATAATAATGCCAGAGTAGTACTGAATGTGCAGTAGATGGATACCACTGAGATGACGTTCATTGCACCAAAGAGATGTTTTGTGTTCTCACCCTATCCTTATAACACCTGATTTTTTCTTAGAAGTTGGGGCTGACATATCCCACATGGTGAATGGGGAAAAAATAAACACATAATGTCTCATCTTAATACAAGACTCAGTCTACAGGAAGCAAGATATTCTACAGTGGGAAAGGGGTGCCTCAAAATCAAATGGTCATTAACCGCTTCACAGTAGTCAGAGACAAACATTGTAACCATGTCGCAGTAAAAAAAAAAAAAAAACAAGCAACTGCTGCAGTAAGAGCTCATAGAACACCAGTTTATTTTTTTTATCAAATATCTTTTTATTGAAAACTTTTCTGGTATACAAACAAAAAGAGTAACAAAACAATTACATGTGGTACAGTTGATGTTACATTGTACATTCATAAACATGTAATGATAGTTATTGCCCATTATGCTAATAACATTCATATTTTGTAGAAAACCATAGTATTATCACACTAATATAATTAAATTATAAGTTTGTCTAAAAGTTTTTCCATATGGCATATTTATTATACCAAATTTACTACTGTGAGCTATACTATATGCATAACATCAACCTATAATATAACATTCTACTCTACTAAAAACTTATATATGTCACCTTACTTTTTTGGTTGCTAATCTCAACAGAGTGGTGTGCTTACATTACTTATGTACATAGTATTTACATACTATTCATGACAAGATATTAATTTATGTATTGCAGTACCATTAGTAGCAGGTTTGATTCCAGCAGTAATGTTTACTATCCTTAAAATACATAGACTATACCAGACTCTCAAGAGAGTATTTCAATTAATATTTTACAGTACTCTTGATAATATATTTGATTTCTCTGACTTTTTGTATATAGTTTTTGGCTAATATGTGTTTTTTTGATACACTTTTGTATTCTAACCAGGTTAATTTTGATCTATCAATCCAGATGTTTGCTATATAAGCTTTCATCAGAGTGCAAAGTGTTATTATGATATGTTTAGATAACTTGTTAATATTACCCTTAAATAAATGGAGTATAGCTGTTTGCCATGAGAGCATAAATTTTGAATATCCTGATTTCTCTAATAGAATTCTAAGTGAACACCATAGCTTATATACTGTTTTACAGCTCCAGAATATATGAAGGATGTCTGCTTCTTTATTTAGGCAAAAAGGACAATATGGTGATTTGGATGGGTTAAATTTGTTAAAATGTGAAGTATGCATTGTTAAAAAACATGAGTTGTGTATATATTAACTTTTTATATGGTGTCAATTTTATAGTGTTTTTGATAGCTAATTCCTTTTGGTTATCTGTTATGGTGTTGTCCTTCCTATCTCAAAATTTTGAAAAGATTATAGTGTTTTGGTATTTAATAGTTGCTATCAATTTACAAGTGTTTGATGTCATTTTCTTTTTACTTAATAGCATTTTTATAATTTGTTGTGCTAACTTGACTTCTTGCTCAACTGCTTTGATATATTTGGTTAGAGTATTTACTAGATATATGATTTGTTTAATGATCAGGTTATATTTTTTACTGACTTTGACTAAGTTTGTGATATCTTTCAATGAAAGATTTCTTAATTGATAAAAATCCCAAACTGTATAATTTTTTATTAAAGGAAAGTTGTCAAGATTTATAATATTGTTTGCTAGTTTTATATCTGGATTATTGTGAATTGGTTGCAGGAGAGTAATTGTATCTTTTAAGTTTACTGAAATCAGTAGTTTTTAAAAATTCGAGAGTTAATTAATATTGGATGAATTTTTATTGTTTTAAGAGTTTCCTGTTTTATAAAGGGGATTGATTTTGGATTGATTTTATATTGTGTTATGTCCCTATATAATAATATGATCCATAATGGATACCATGTATTTCCTGCTGGGTCATAATTCACTATTTGTATGATATGGCTTGCATTGATAATTTCATAGTATAACTGAAAGTCAGGAAGGCCTAGGCCACCTTTTTCTTTTGTGGGTATTAGCTTATCATAGCTAATTCTCATACACTTTGGGTACCATATGAATTTTGCCATGCTAACTTTCATTTTATTAAAGAAAGTAACTGGTATTTTTATAAAAATGGCATTGAGATGACATAAAATTTTAGGCAGACTGTTCATTTTTATAACTGAGGCTTTTGATAAGGTAGATAGTTTAAGCTTTTCCCATTTATTCATATTCTCAACTATATTGTACCATGCTTTACCAATATTGTTAGTGAATAATTCTGCTTGTACATGACTAAAGTTTATACACAAATATTTCAGAGTGTATTGCACTTTGACCTTAAAAAACTCTTTATGTCCTATTGGATTAATTGGATATATGATTGATTTCCTGGGATTAATCTCATAATTGGATACCTTGGAAAAAATATGTATAAATTATAGTATTTTATTTAAATCAGTATTTGGATATTGAAAATAGATATTATGATCATCCGCAAATGCTGTGTATTTAATTTGGGAGTTGGAGACAGAGATAAGATGATGGTATGTTCTCTGAGTAATTTGCAGTAGTAGTGTTTCTATATACAGATTAAACAAATATGGTGAAAGTGGGCAACCTTGTCTTGTTCCGTTAACTATTTGTATTGGTTTAGAAGTTTTCTTATTAATATAAAGGGTAGTAGTTGCTTTAGTATATAATGTTTTGATCATTTTTATATATTCCTTAGAGAATCCAAATTTACAGAGTAGAAAAAATAAAAAAAATCTGATTTACTCTGTCAAAGGCTTTTGTTGCGTCGACAGATAATGCATATTTCGGGGATTTGTCCTTAGCACATAAATGGGTTAGAGCATCTATAGTTAATGTGTTATCCTTAACTTGTCTATGACTCATAAATCCTAGTTGTTCTGGTGGTATTATGACTGGAGCTACCTTTTGTATTCTTTGAGCTATAATTATTGAGAAAATCTTAATGTCCAGAATAATCAAAGCTATAGGTCTATAATTATTTGGGTTTGTGGGTTCTGTATTTGGTTTTGGAATAAGCACAGTTTTGGAGTTGTTTATATATAGGTCTGATATCCCAACTTGTATAATATAATTGTATAGTTTTAAAAGTATTGGTGTGACATGAGACTTAAAGTGTTTATAGAATTCTGCTACATATCCATCAGGGCCAGGAGCTTTTCCAGGTTTTATTTTATCAATAGCCCTACTAATTTCCTCTTCTGTTATTAAGCCTTTAAGGTTATTGACTTGGGATTCATTAACCTTAGGAAATTCTAAGTTATTTCCAAAGGATTTAAATAAATTATCATTAATATACTCTTGTGGGCCATATATGTTTTGAAATATATCTTCAAAAACCCCAATTATTTCAATATCAGATCTATATGTCTTGTCTTTATATTTTATTTCTTGTATTTTACATTGGGGGTTCTTTACGCTGATAATTCTTGCTAACATTTTTGAAGGTGTTTGTGCCCATTCTGCATATTTATGTAACATTCTGAGTTCTGTAAACGAGAATGGTTGTGTTATAATCTCATTTAATTGTTTCTGTAAGCTTGTTATTTGCTTTTCAATAGTAGGATTACCATTTTTTTGTAGTTCAGTTTCAAGCAGTCTTAGCTTGTTTTCTAATTGCTCTATATTTTCTCTTCTCTGCTTTTTAAAATATGATGCCTTTTGGATGAAAGTACCCCTAGTCATAACTTTAAAGGCTGCCCACTGAATGTCCAGAGGAATCTCGCTACTTAAAAAATCTTCATTTAATTGCATTAGAGATTTAATAATCTCTTGTCCTACCTCGTTATTTTTCAGCAAATTTGTATTTAATGTCCCGTTTGCTGTATTGTATAATTTATACCCCACCTTGTTAAGTGTTATTATTATTAGATTTATTTTAGAGTGATTTGATAAAGATATAGGTTCTGTGTTATAGCTCACTTCATGATGTGTCAAGTCTTGAGAAATCAAAAACATGCCAATCCTAGACCAGGTTTTATGATATGGGGAAAAATAAGTGTATCTGGTACCTTGAGTGTCTGTATTGTTTAGTTCAAATGGATCTATTAAGTTGAAGTCCTCGATTAGTTCTGATAGGAATGTTGTAGCTTAGAATGGTTGAGTATGATTTTTATTTGACCTATCTTTTAGTGGATTAATAGTTATATTCCAGTCCCCCCCAAATATAATTGAGTGATTTGGATGTTTATTTAGCAAATTATATAATTGAATTAAGAAATCGAGTTGGTAGTGACATGGACCATAAACAATACACAGTAATACAGGATTCTTGTGAGTTGGCAGTAAGGTTGTAAAATAGCACCATCTTCCTTTAACATCGTAGTTATAATTAATAATATTACCTTCGAATGATTTCTTGATTATTATAGCTGTACCCCCTCGTTGAAGTACTGTCTCCACCTGCTATTATTTTCTTAATCCATTTTGAATTTTTTACAGTACCCTTGTCCCATTGTTCCGTAGTCATGTGTGTTTCCTGCAGAAAGTTTATATCAGTTCTTGAATTATAAATGAGATGCATGACTAGCTTTTTCTTTTTAGTGTCCTGTAAGCCATTTACATTCCATGAGGCTATATTAACCATTCTATGAGAATACTATTTTCTTCTTATTATATCTGAGGCATCTATGTATTTTATTTTGAATCTTGTCAGAGCACTTTGCGCACATTTTACTATGGACTGAGAAATAGATAGATATAAGATTAAGGTGACATATTCCTCTTTCAAACTCTCCTTGGTGCCTAACCACTTACTCCTAATCTCTGAAAGAGAAAAGATTATCCAATAAACAAGTAGTGTAAACAACATTCTGAAATTAAAAAAAACACTCCCTATCTACAGGTTTGACTATAATACAATAGTTATTTAGCATTCTAAAAACATCACACATTTCCAGGGTATACACTCCCCAGACAGCAACCTAACGAAAATAACTTGTTGTGTGTTTTTAACCCAAGTAGGCAGTAGGATAGTTAATGTTTACGCTTCTATATTGCAAGTTTCCCAGCTATTTCAGACATTAAAAGCTCATTTTTATTTGTTAGCTGACTTTGCTAGTACATATACTATTAAGTAAATATAGTACAATTGTAATTTGTGCTTTCAAAACTTCTTTAGTTTCCTCAATAATACTATGTATGTAAAATTTCACATACGAATGCATCTTCACAATATGCTTTACTTAGCATGCATCATGTATAAACACTATACTTTTCCTCTAGTAACTGATATTTAGTTCGCAAAAAAAAAAGATGCATCATGAAAGTGCATATATACATTTTGTTAACATTATTGTGCCAACCTTTTCATATTATTTAACCTCTTCTTCATAAGCTATTTTTTTTCTTCCCCTTCCCTTTTCTTCCTTGCAAGGATCTTTTAAATCACAGCTTCTTACACAGTTTTTACTTAATGCTGCTTCCATCCTTTGTATCTGCTAGAATGTTAGTGCTTCAGAATTATTTTGCAATCAAGATTGTCTTTAAGGGCTTACATGTATTGAGATACAAAGATTGCAGTACCTCTGTGGAATTTAAGCCATGTATGGTTCTTATTCTTGAAGAAAAAAGCAGTCTCTTGATTTACAGCCTTGCAGCTTTGATTTTACTTCCTGGTTTTCGATGTATACAAGCTGTGGAAGATATAGCTTTGCTTTTACCTTGTATTTGCTTCTTTTTGTGATTTCTAGGCTACCATAGCCTGGATTTTGGCTCTGACATCACTGATGACTTATGTTTTTGGCGTGAGGTCAAAGGTCACGGGATGCTTGCTGTGACTCAGCTTCCTGGAAAAACGACTTTTAGAATGTAAGTGTTGTTCATGTATTTTAAGGTAAGGTTACATCAGAAACTACTAAAATAATGTTTAAAACAATAGCGACATCATTATTTCGTCGGAATTAAGCGTTTTTATACCATAGATGCACTAGAAATGCTTGCAGTAGCAGAACAAATGTACTTACTTTTCCCTTGTTATTTTGGAGGGATTTCATTAAATACTTTCAAGAAGGTTTGAGTTTGCTTCTTCTTTGTTTTTTTATTTGGTATATAGAACCCTTAAATTGGAAATGCAGTGAAGCAGGATACTTCATTTGGAACTTAATTTTGTTCTTTATCAAATATGCACAAAATGGTGAAAGAATTTGTCTCTGTTGTTTGATTATTAATAGTAGATCTTGTGCAACTGTTATTATATTTCCTTTCCACATAATTTGTTTTTTTTATTTTGCCTGCTTGTAAAACCATGTTGGCATAAGCTGCATTCAGTAATCTCACATATACTTGTCTTGGAGCATTAATTGTTTGGGATTTTTTTAGTGCTCAATGGAACCTCTCTATTACAAAGCTTTGTATTGCCACATTTTTATCCAGGACTAGTTCACATATTTCTGTTATAGCAGCATGCAGGGAGGTTTGCTCATATGATTCAGGGATGCCTCTGATAAGCACATTGTTTCTTCTGGACCTTGCTTCTAAGTCTATTATTTTTTGTTGCAGTTCAGATAATGTTTTTCCTGTGGCAATGTTATTTTTTTTATTTCCTCTATCTTGTATTCATTTTCTAGAGCTTTCTCCTCATTTTTCTGTAGTTTGGATGATATTTGGTCTAAGGTATTCCCAAACGCATTTAGTTTTGTAGAAAAATATTTTATTTCTTCCTGCAGAGGTAATAGAGCTAATTTAAGGTCTTCCAGTAAGAGAGATTTTTCAGTTGCCATTTTGGGAGTCTGCTTCTCTGTTTGCAGCTTTTGTACCTTTCTTGGGAGTGCTTAATTGTGAAAGTTTTGTTTTTGTTGTTTGTGCTTCCATTGAATCCATATTACCACAGTTGATATTTTTTATTTTCTTTGTAGAAACTGCAGATTTTCAGTGAAGTCTGTACTGTTATATATGTTCCCCTGTCAGCACATGTGGTGTCGCAGATAAGTATAAAATACTGTGATTTTCTTTTTGCAAAATCTTCTGAAAATATGGTTTAGTATCCAGTATATTGTTAGATTTCTTGATTTCTGCTGGGTTTTGAGATGTGTTTAAGCCAAGATTGGTTTGGATTTTAATTCCCAGTCAGGAGCTGTTTGTGAAGTGTGCCTCCTAGCTAGCGGCCATCTTGGAAATGATAGAACACCAGTTTAATACTGAGTGATTTTTGTCATAAAACAGGACTTCATCAAGAATGACAAATATTTACATGGTTGACACATACAGCACAAATAAAATCACAATACAGTTCCACCGTCACTTGTTATATGTGATTTCAGTCTTAAAATAATTCCAAAAGAAACACGGCATCATTCAGTCCAAGGAACTGGGAGGCAATTAGTCTAAGTTGCAATTCTACTTACCTTTCTATTGAAATCACCACTAATATCCATTTCCACATAATTTAGAACAAAAAACTGAGAAGGCTTAATCATTGCATCTGTGAAAACATGTATTTGGTTAAAAAACGACATAGTGAAAATCCTTTAAATTTTATTTATGTATTTATTTATTAATTTTACATCTGCTGACCTGGCTGGGCACAAAGGTCCCCTTTCAGCAGAGGCCTAGGAGAAAAGCTCCAATACATGCAGTACAAACAAAATCTTTTAAGTTATATATTATCAACAATGTTAGGCAGAATACAATTAAAATTAATTTTACAATATCAAAACAGATAAAGTTGTAGCTATACATACAGGCTTCTTACACTACTTATATTCTTTACAGATTTAGTTAAATAACTATGCAGTGAGACAGATGTCACAATTCGGAGTAGTGAGTTATTTACAAAGGGTGGAAAGCTAAAGGTTGATTTGATTATGAGATATAAATGAAATGAGTGGCAAAAGAGTTAAGAGAGGCATAGGTAGAAGGTGAGGGGGTGTAAGAGTGACAGCTGGTAACAAAGTAGAGAAGAGCAGAGGTATAGCAGAAGAGGAGGACGAAAACAGAGATATTATACTTATCCTGGAGAAGTACAGCTACACGCCAGGATGTTTAGATGTGGTTTCTTAGATGTGCTTTGAATGCCTGTGGGTTTTCAAGAAGCCTGAGAGCATGTAGGAGGACATTCCATATGGTAGTTACAGAGTTTGAGTATAAAGAGGTTCCTGATTCATATTGGGCTTTAGTGATGGAGAGGAGGAGTTTGTATTTAGAGTGAAGACCTTTGGTAAGGTGGTAGTGCTGAAGCATGTCTTTAACTGCTGGATACTTATCAGGGTAGTATATTAGAGTATGAGCTAGTAGTAGCTGGCTATGGTGGAGGTAATGTGGAAGTTCAGTCTAATTTAACTGTTTAAGGGCAGAACAGTGATGAGTTTTATAAGGGCAATTTGCAGCAAAGCAAGCTATTTTACTGTAGCATTGTTCCAGTTTTGTTTGTATGGATGTTTTTAGGTTAGTAAAAAGTGGAAAGGCATACAGTAGAGTAGGTAGGAGATAGGCTTTAGCTGTGGTTTCTCTAGCTCTGTCTCTTATGTAGGGTTTTGTTCTATACAACAGGCCAAGTTTTTGGTGTTTTTTTTTAAATAACAGTTTGAGAGTGTAGGTTATATTTCAAGTTGTCATCAGTTGTGACTTCCAAGAGTTTGCTGTTAGGGATGTCTTCAGTCAGGGCATTATTTAATGAAGTGATTTTTGAGAAGAGTTTTGCTTTGGGAGAATGTTGGGGTGAAAAGTAGTAATTTTGTTTTTTTGGGGGTTAAGTAAGCATTATGAATTAACCAGGATTCTATGGATGTAAAAGGTTCTTGAGTAATTTCTTAATGTTTCTGCAGGTTAGAAGCTATGCAGATAAGTGTAGAGTCATCCGCATATTGTACAAGAGTGGTGTGCTTGGAAGCAGTGTGCAGATCATTTATAAATATGTTAAACAGGAGGGGTCCAAGTATGAAACCTTGAGGCACCCCTACAGTAATGGGTAGAAATGAAGAGCATTCTTACTGCCATTTGACTGCTTGAATCTGTCTGTTAGGTAGTTGTTAAACCAGGAGAGGGAGACACTTAAGGGGGAGAGCTTTAGTAACAGTTTATGGTATGAGATGGTGTTGAATGCTTTGGACTAGTTTAGGAATAAGGTTTACAGTATTTCTGTTTTTATTAATGGTATCAGCAGAGTGAAGTAGGACAGCAGTGGTGTTATTGTTAGGAGGGAATGGATACACTTTTCTAATATTTTAGATAATGTTGACAAGATGGCAATTGGCCTGAAGTTGGAATAGTCGACATGGGGTCCTCTTTTATGAAGAGAAAATGTGTATGCCTTCTGCCAAATGTTTGGGACATGACATTGTAGAATGGAGTTGTTTATTAGTATATATATATATATATATATATATATATATATATATATATATATATATTGGATATGACAGAACTTCAGATGCAATATTTAAGAATTCAAGAGGAATGTTGTTGCAGCAGAGTTTGTAGTTTTTAGCTTTAGGAAATATTTTCTTATGGAGGTAGGGACAGATCTGAGTGAGAAGTGAGCTTCCACGGGCTTTTGTTGGTGGGGGTTGGATTGATGGTAAGGTTGTCTTTAATAAGTGAGGCTACCACCTGAAGGAAGTAATTGTTAAAGGTATTAGTGACTGTTGGTGAAGTGTCTTCTGGGGATGAAGTGGGTTCTTGACTGTGACCTGAATTTAGTAGATTTTAGACAGAAGACCAGCATTTCTAGGATCATTTCAGTGTAACCATTTGCAAGTTAAAGTAGTGGAGTTTTTTGTCATGCACTTATATTGTGTTTGGTTTTATTTTTAATCTGTTTGTACTGTAGAAGTTTTTTCCTGGGATTTGTTGGTATACCATCCTTTCCGTGGCTTGTCTTTAAGCACTGTTAGTTGCTTACAGTTTTTTGATAGCCATGTTGTTGGATTAAATTTAATTCTTTTTCTCCTGATGGAAACATTTTTGTTCAGTATATTGGTAAAGGTTTTGTTAAATTTGAGGGTAGCCTCATCTAAAGGGAAATTTTTTTAACATATTCTAATTGCACTACTTGAGAGTAGAGAATACATTTTCTACATTAAAACTGGATAGATTACTCTCATTCTTATATGTGTGATGTTTTACTGGATTGCATACAAGCCCAGTCACAAAAGTGGGCAGGTGGTCACTTTAGGTTGTCAGACAGTGTACCACAGTTATAGACATTACTGGGTTTAGTTGAGAGAATACAGTCTAGAGTAAAGGCCTTAGAAGAGGACTTGTTATATCTTGTTGTATTGATGAGCTGAGGGAAAACATACAGGTTAATAATGGTAGTGGGGGTATCCTACATTAAGATCTCCAAAGATAATGGTTTCTTGGGGTATGTTGGTAGATATCCAGGATAGTATGTCCTCTGATTTGCTGTTATTGCTACAGGGAATATATGAGACTACAATACATATGATCTTGCAAGTGTTTAGCTATAGTAAGGCAATAAGAATCTCTGCATTATTGAATGAGGGATGCTTTTTTTCTGATTAAGGCATATGTTCAGGTGTTTTGGATATGTAATAGCTACCCCACCTGCTGTTTTTGGATGTACAGTCTGCTCAAAGGGTTCTATATCCTGGAGAGAGGATTTCAGTACCTTTAACTTCAGGTTTAAGCAGCATTTCTGTTATACCAAGGATGTCAGGGTTGTAATGAGTTCAGTTTGTTACAGATGCTACTAACGTGAATGTTTATAATATAATTTTTAGACTGGTTTTACATGAGTTGCAGGAGTGAGGTGTTACATTATTAATGGTTGTGTGTGCCATTATGGGAGAGATTGTTGTGGCTGGATGTAGGTTGGGGTGAATATCACTGAATAGTTGGTGTCTATATTAGATAAACGAAATTTTATCTTACCGAACGCTGACATTATCGAAAATCCCGGAACACGAAACTGCAATTGTGGGGGGGCTGTGCCCCCCCCCCCGCTAAATATATATTCCAACTCCGAGATTGCACTATAGTGAGGAAAGGGCAAATATTCCCATCTTCACTGTACTGCGATCTCACAATTCCAGCTTCGGGTTCCGGGATTTTCGCTCATGTTAGTGTTCGGTAAGATAAACTTTTGTTTATCTAATATAGACCTAATAGTTGCATGCTGGGTAGGGATACCTGGACTATACAATGCTGGTTGGTTTTAAATTTGTTCTTTGTGACTAATATATATAATTGTTTGAAAAGATCGATGTGAGATAGATTGTAAATTTGAGGGCTATACTGATTAAAATATAGGAGTAACTGCCATTGAAAGCAACGGCCTGAGCATTGGGCATAAGGCTGGTGTTGAGAGATAGTTAATTATATGTGCAAGAAACAGAAGGGAAGTGAATTGTAGTACTTTAAATAGTGTACTAATTATTACATGAGTGTTCACTTAGGGAACATGTAAACAGGATACTGATAGAAAGCTGGATAGGGGACTGGTTGTGGCTTAGATGAAGTAAGAGGAGGAGTTTGGTTGCAATGTAGAAGGAATCCAGCTGAAAGAAAGAAAAAAGTTAGGAAGTGGATAGGGGGATGTGAAGGAGGAGTAGCATATTCAGTGCTACAGACAAAGCACATCCATGCTGAAGTGAGGGAAAACAACATAGTTAAACAATTTAATGTGATTCTTGGAAACTTCCTTACATTGGTGGTAAATTAATGTATTTCTCTTTTTTGCTTTTACAACTCGAGTAAAATTCAGTTGTAGAAGTCCCTTTGATAGTGAGACTGTCTTATGTTTGCAGCAAGAATCTTCAGGGATACTATGTGCTCAGTACATTGGAAGAAAAGACAGATTAAAATAATTAGGACTGTTTGGTGGTTGGCGTGGGTATATAAAGTACAATTCTTCTATGCTCTGCTGCATTAAGTAACTAAAAGTAATGCACTATATTTCACAGTTCTACATTTGTGCTTTATAGCCTTTAAACTGGAAAATAAGGCAACAAACAGGAGATATGGCTTGGTGTACAAGTTAGGGACTACTAAAATAGAGGCTTCCAGAGTTTAGAAGGATAAATAGGAAATAAATCAGCTAACAAGAGATATGTATAAGTATCTAAGTTTGGGATTAATAATCAACAATAACAATTTTAGAAAATATGTTTTTTTTTAGATTATGGAGAACTGGACTTTAGAGGTAATGATATATATATATATATATATATATATATATATATATATATATATATATATATATATATATATATATATATATATTAAAAAAGCTTGGAATAAATGTTTTTGGGGCTATCACACCCTGCAGACTTTGTTTTATTGGAAAGCCTGGAAAGAGACCAAGGTATTTCTGCTTATCTTGAAAGGGGATTCATTTAGCCTTATTTAAGTTCTGATATTTTATTTTTTAATTCTTTTTTTTTTTTTTGAAGAGATTGGTGTTTCTCCTTCCATACCACTTCTCTGACTTACTGTCTGGATCCCCTGGACAAGGGTCATGGAAATATCTACTATTCTGATAAAGACTTGTATTAAGATGAAAGCACTTGATATTAACGTAATTTTCTTCAAACTCTTATTGTAACAGTTATTTGTTTTTGTCATAAGGTAGAAAAATAAATAAATAAATAAATGGAAAGACCACAATTATAGCATAAAGCATAGAGATCTACTGGAACAGCATGTTGACCAAGAGTTGATATATGAATATTTAAACCAAAAGATAACAGGTTAATATGGGCAGCCAAGATAGGGGATTGCATACTAGAGGGCTTCCAAAATCTATAGAAGGGGCAGAAGGTAGAGACAAATATAGGTTTTGCAGTACAGACCTAAAAATAAGTGTACATCTTGTTGCAGAAAGTGATACACTCATGGCTGAAGGATTTTATACTGAAAGACATAATATGGTAAGACTGTTACACTGGAGACTTTGTTAACATTACAACATATAGATAGCTGAGAGACACTGGAAACATGAACTGCAAAGGACTGTTGAAAATGGCAAAGCAATGATTATGGGGGATCATCCCATACCAGCAGTTAAGACAGTAGAAGCAAACAGACCAAATATACTGTTGTTCAAGAGAAAAAGGACAACAATAACACTGATTGTTGAAATTCCTACACCCAGTGACTACAGTCTTTTATAAACTGAAAGACATAAGTTTGCAAAATATCAAGACTCACAAGCAGAAAATAGAAAAATGTACAATAAGAAAAAAGAGATAGTTTCAAATGGAGTAAGAACAACTGGGCTAATACAAGTACAAGCTTCAAATGTATCTAAACATTCTACTATTAAATGTAACTCCTTATGACCTGCAAAAAGAGGTAATTCTAGGTACATTGTGGATGCTGAGAAGAGCACTCGTATCAAATACCAAAGACTGAAGCAAAACCGATCTCATGAACTTTAATAATGTCCTAACTTAGGAATGGGGTCCATTCCTCTCAAAGTATGCAACACCTATGCATTTGGAGAAGTTAAACCCGGTGATTTTTTTGCATCCCCTAACTTTCTCTGAAAGGAGGGGCATGCAATGATATAAACCCTTGGCCATAAGCACTTTTGCCCTTGACATGTTGACATATGTCCTCCCTTCTGCACACACATGCATTACATGGTGCTAATGCTTCTCTCCAGCCTCCACTAGAGAGTAACATACATGGCAATACAAATGGTGATGTTAATCAAACAGTCAGGCTTTCAAGAGTGGTCGCAGTGTCACTGAATATATATAAGTACTCTCAAAGGTTAAAATATTCTCTAAAGGACCAGCTACAATGAAACGTTTAAATATATTTAATAATAAATAATAAAAGAACATTAAAATACTAAATATCTATTTACAATAAATGCCAGAGTTTCAGTCACAGGAAATATTTAAAAACATAGACAAATAGATTCAGAGTACTTAACTAATCTCACTATATTTTCCTAATTGATCTAAATAATTACTATTGCCTGGTAACTTACTAGAGCAAGGCAAGATGAAACAGGTGAGGGATCCTTCTCTGTCAGGCTCCAAAAACAGACTGCCATGAGACTTCAGTCTCACCTAGTAATAAAATATAATTTTTAGTGATGGATCACAGAATGACATCACATATATCTGATCATCTAACTTCTGGTTCCCATGCTACCCCTTTGGCGAGAAGCTGTCAGGATTTAGCACATATCTGTGGAACACACACACACACACACACACACACACACACACACACACACACACACACACACACACACACACACACACACACACACTTCAGATAATGCTAATAGACTAAATCTTGGCTTGTTTTTTGTGTGCAATGCTTTTGTCATGTTTGTGTGTTATCTGTTTACCTAAGGTTATTTCATTTTTGTGGTCTACCTAAAATTTAACCACAGAATAAACCTGATAGCAGTGAACAACCTATTTCCCCACTTTTTACAGATCTGATTACTTGGTAATACAGCTTCTTATTTTCTGTTACCTGCTTTGCTTCTATTATTCTCAGAGAGTGGTATTTCTGAATAGGCCACAAATAATAAGAAGCAAATGTAATCCACCAACTCTGCCTTTAGACTGCTTATCAGTTCTCTTACAAAATATCCTGCGGGCTTCTTTATATACCAGAGATGCCTTCCCAGCAGGTATATGACAACTGCTTTGTTTGTAGCTTTGTAACTTCCTTCATAATCATTTTCAGCACAGGAGTTCTACTGATGCACAAAAAAAAAAAAAAAACTTCTATGAAATCCATAATTGTAGTCAGTTGATCAGATGATCTATTTTGAGCGCATCCTAGCACAACATCCTATTCAAGCCATTTCTCCAGAACTCTGTAATACTGTATTTGTTATAAATTCTGATATCATTCTGATATAAATTCTAGCAAAATTTTAAGGAAAAGCAAATTTATAACAAATGTAACTGCTGCATGTATACATGCTTATCCCACTACAGTTAAGTGCAGCTTCCAGTGAAACGGCTCCAAATGGTATACGATTTTGCCATTCTTCTTTGTTTTTGTGGCCCACATCCAATAAAAAAAAAACTGGAATTATTCTCTGTAGTGCTCAGTATGCAAATCATTTTGCCATTCGAGAAACTTTGCATATTACTTTATACTGACCACTTGGTCAATAGAAGAGTTTTGAGGAGTAATTTGTATGTAGCTAAGTTTGGATAACATGTTCTGCCAGCTTCACAAAATTAATTAAAATACCTAAGCAGACAGGTAGTCTCAGGCAAATGAAAATTACAATTAACCAAGTTTAGCAAGGAACTCACTTGAAAATGTGGATGACTGTGATTTCTTTCTTTTATGTTCATGCTAATGCGATGAAAAGAGTAGTTAAGTATTACCATTAATGTACTTGACTGATGTCCACTACTGTACCAATATACCGTGCATAATTTAATATGTGCCCAGGTAAAGCCTGTCTGTCTTTTGCACATCTGTTTTCACAGAGCATACTATTTTCAGTACCATCAAAGCAAGTTAAATTGCCCATAAAGATGCACAGCAAAAGTCATCTTCATTTTTTTGCTAGTTTTTGAAAGGCTAGCTACAGGCTTACTGATTGGGACACAGTTACCTGGTGAGTCATCACTTGGAAGTGATAAATATAAGGATAGTAAAAAGTCACCAGAAGCATATGAAAATAGTCTGTGACAGCTGTCAGAGAACTGCTGACTGAGGCGGAAAGTGATAACTTTAACAGCATGCTGTCAACCAAAAATATAACCCTCAAAAGAAGTGAAAAGGAACTCACAGAAGTGATGGATATCACAGCAGTATGAGATGATGAAGCATTCAGAGAAACTGACATGGAAACTGTAGGCAGTCAGTAACACTATCAGGAAGTGACACGGAAAGGAGCATCATCAAACATACTGAAAGCACAATCATTATAGCAAATCAAAAATGAAATCAGAAATCGCATAAAGTAGCAAAACTCAAGCATCAGAAAATATTCACACTGCTTCTTAAGGAAATCAAGCTCAGATGTCATTGTTCACAATATTCAGATGTATAGATCATGTATAAATACTGTATTCAAATAAATAACATGTCATGGCACGCAGGAGCCATTTCATGCATTGAGCTGGCCCACTTCTCAGCCTTCCTGACTAAAATAAAAATCTCTGCTAAGAACGAAAATGCATATTTTTCTCTACCACCTTCTTTCTGTGTCTCTTGTCCAGCACATTTCTGTTGCATTGTTTCTCACAATGCACTATTGAAGTCCTGTATATTTTTTGAGTTACTAATGCTTGATGGAACAGTTCCTTATGTCAGTCACACTCTGTATCCCTCTCATTCAGGCAAACAAAATTTACTTTGCTCCTGGTCTGCATTCTCAGTTTGCCATTAGGTCATGAGACTTTATTCCCATATACATCCTTTATTCCCGATTTATACTTCCATTTCAGTATTTTTCATACTCATCTTTAAGCTCTGCTCTCCATCAACCAAGTGACCCTTTTCATTCATTATGTTGGTAGGGAAAGAGGCCACTGTGTCAGTCATTCTGATAAAAAGCAAGAGTCAGGCACTAAGAGTAGGCTATCACATGTCACAAGTTGTTCAATATCTATCATACCTCTCCACCCCAGTCAGCTATGACATAACTGCTGCTTCCTATAGGGATGCATACATGCATGGTCAGTCCTCCACAGCTAATATGCAGCACGGTTAGCACTGATACATGCTTGACACCAACCCTACTTTCAAGCCAAGTACTGCAGAAGATCTAACCTGCTGTCTGTGACCCCAAAATGGGTGAGCCAATGCTACCCACTCTCCCCTGCCCTAGATGCTAATCAGACTCGAGTCATAAGGGTCATAGTCCAGGCTTTATCTTCCCTCACCATAGTGCTGGATATTGTTGGAGTCTATGAAGTATCTGAAGCTTTCTAATGTTTTTCCTTTATTACTGGCTGCACATGCTAAATATATACTGTATTCCCTTCATATCATTACATATATCAACTTTTTACAATTTCAGGAGCTTTCAAGGATAAGGGGGTAGTCAGGCATAAACCATGTACACCTGTAAGTATAGGTTACTTGAAATAATTTATTTTGCACAATGAGGAATGATACTATTTGACATAAAATATATAATAAAAATAACTGCATATTTACCATATACTTTAGGTAAAGTTTTTGTAATGGCATTTTTTCAAAAAACTTGTGGCTATTTTTTTTTTTTTTTTTGCTTAATCCTGTCATTTCAGGATTCTATTTATCATTACTGAAAAATGCGTTGTCTAGAAGCAATCTGTTACAAATCCCATGTCTTTAGAAGACTGTCACATACCTCTCAACTGTACAGAATTTTGCAGAATGTACAGATTTTTGCCTCATATTTTTGATCTGTTCTTCATAAAATTTGCAATTTTCTGCCAAATCACTGTGATGATCACAGGATGGAAGTCACTAAATAATGATATACATTTGTGTTTCAGACTTCATATCCTTCAGAAAAATGCATCCCAAGACAAATCCTGCTGTTTTAGCAACTTTCAAAGTTTAGAAGAGCAATATTTAAAATCTGTCCCTATTTTTGGGCCTTTGTTCTCCCATTCTGTCCAGATTTTTTTGCACTGAGAAGTTGAGAGGTATGCTGTCTAACCGTGCAACTAAAGAACAATACACAAATATAAATGGATACACAATACTGGCTAAGTGTGCTACAAAGCCATGATATGCACATGGTTTACTAAAACTTTTAAGTGCTACAAGACTTAGTGTCTCATTTAATTGAGGATGATGAAATAAAGTGATACATGAATTTTTAATTGTAAAATATTATAAACTATCTAAGACTAGAACTACTAGTGACAAAAGGAATTCAGTTTTCAAAGAAGGTTCTTACAACTGGACTATAAGTACATTGTGAGACAATCAAGTGGCAATCAGTGGCCAATAAACAAAGACACATGACTTACAGAACAGAAAAATATGGATGTAACAAACATTTAATAAGGCTGTCTGCAGAAAAACTGGATAAAGGTCTGGTGTTATTCTTCAATCAGTAACTAATTAGACTGGCTAGCCTATCTATAATTCCTGTAACAATGCTTAGCCACAAAGCTCTAAGGTTGTAGCCTGAAACCACTTCCTTTTCAGGTAAATAGCCATGAAAATGCCAAACTTTGTACACAAGCAATATATCACAGGTGCCTTGAAAGTTAGAAATTAATTTTTTAGTGACTGTCAATACAGTTTGCTTGTTCCAAGACTTCTCTGTCTTGATTATGCAAAGTTAGGCAGGTATTTTTATATTAGACGGTTAATTTACATACTAATATTTCCTACACTTTTAGAAATCTCTAATAATTGTTCTAGAAATAGGACAGAAAAAAATGCACTGGAATGCTGATGAAACTCTTTTTTTTCAAAGCAACCTGCAGGGTTAATATATCGTAAGTCAGACCTTCAAAAATGGTCCAACTAAACAAACCTGGACACTATTCCAAGTACAATTAAAGCTGTTATTGGACCAGACAAGCCTTTGGCAATCCAAAAGCCTGATAAGGCTATGATGTCTTTGAGTTCTATTAGTGAAAACTGCAAGAACAATTCAGCCAAGTTAGAGTTTTGATGGCATGAAACCTTAAACGTCCTGTAATAGAGGAACATGGGATATATGCAAATAAGCCCTTAACGACATCAACTGTTTCACCTACATAGCTTCTGAATACCCATGGCGTTTTCCTTTTTAAGTCTTTATGAATATATTCAGGCCAATATAGCCAAACCCCACTAGCCCTGGACAGTGCAGTTGTGTAAGTTGAACGTTCCATAACAGTAGATGTACAAATGATCACTACTGCAGTAGTCTTAGCTGTATGGGTGATATCCTATCAAGGATATAACAGCTGGTCAGCTTCCAAAGCTTCAGAGCACCTTCTACATGCCCAAACTGTCAAGCAGCTTGAACTGAGCTGACTAAAACACAAGTTTGGGTGCAAAGCATTTGAGAGCTTTCCTGCCAGCAAAGAGAGGGAGGCTGAGCCATACAAAGACAATGCCACGAACAACAAAAAAATAAATGTCCACCCTAGCATAATCCCCTCCAAAAAAAAACATGGTGGATGAAGGGAAGGAGGGATCAGCTACTGCAGCAGTGGCCATTTGAACATCTGCTTACACAACTGTACTATATTCATAATATTGGTCATTGTGGCAGCAGCCTTAGCTATATGGGTAGATTACCATGGCTAACTACATTTGGGTGATGGAAGGAAAAGAGTCCAGGAGCCTTTGCAGAATGGCCCTAGTACAACTTGATCTGGAACTAGAGAAGGAATCATGCTTATAGTGCTAGAGAACAACTAGCCCTGAATGGGTGCTGTCTAGTTGTTGGCACCAACTACGAAACCTTTTCCATTTGCTACTACACAATTTTCTAGTAGAAGTATTTCTTGCCTTCATTCGTACCAGCTGCATGTCCTCAGTAAACAGGCGCCTAAACGGAATAAAGACCCTATCATCCAGGCAGTCCATTGAAGATGACTGATGTCAGGGTGTATCAAACACCCCTGTTCTTGTGTGAGTAGATCCAGTCAGTGAGGAAGCTTGTGGTAATTGCCTCTGACCATTTCCAAAAGAAGGGAGAAACACAGTTGACTTGGCAAGAATGGGGGGGGGGGTCACCACAATGGTCTTGGGGGGTTTTCTTCTGAATCTTCAGCAGTACCCAGGATATTAGTGGAAAAGGTGGAGAAGCATACAGGCACATTCTTGTCCAAGGAGAAACAAGGGCATCTGACTTCCAAGCCTTCTTGCATAGAGTCCTGGAACAGAATCTTGCCAATTGATTGTTCAGAATCTTGCCAATTGGTTGTTCAGAGAGGAGGCAAAGAAGTCTACTTGAGGACCTCTCCACAGATGGATCAAAACTTGGAAGACCCCTTGATTTAGTTTCCATTTGTGATGGTCTGTCCTTGTCCTGCTCAACTTCTATGCCATACAAAAATTTGCTCTGACAGAATGCAGGATGTCTATAGAGTGAGATTATGTTTTGAAGCTATATCTCAAGCTAACACTGCTGGTCTGCAATAGGGGTATGACCTGGTTCTTCCTTGTTTGTTGATGTAACACATGACTGTGGGATTGTCTGAAAACACATGAAGAGGTCCAGGGGAACAAAGATGCTTCAGAGAGATGAGTGCCTTAATCAGGGAAAGTATCTCTTTGATATTTATGTGTTTGCATATGTCCTTAGTGTCCCATACCCACTGCACTATTATCCCTTCAGAAACTGCTCCCCAAGCAAAGTTTGAAGCATCTGTGGTGACTGACTGCTTAGGGGCAGGAAGGGAGAGGGGCAGAACTGGATTTAAGGATATTTGTTGTCTCCACCAAAAGATCTTTATTCTGACATTGTTGATGTAGGGACCAAAGAGATTTCAGATACCACTGTATATTTCTCTTGTGAAGTCTTGCCAGGGGTATCATAAGAATCATAGATGGCATGAGACCCAAAATCTTTTATTTAATTAACATTTGTTGACCGGGAAAGTCCGACTAAGACAGAGCCTATTTTCATCGGAGGCCAGGGAGAAATGCTTTAGATGGATGCCTTTGGAATGTGGAAGGAAGCCAGAGTACCAAGAAGAAAGCCACGTGAATGCAGAGAGGACATGCAGACTCCACATAAAAGACACCCCAGCCAAGAATTGAACTGGAGAACCTTTTGTTATGGGGCTACAATATTAACTGCTGCAAC
The DNA here is from genome assembly GCF_019279795.1 of Protopterus annectens. Taxonomy (NCBI): domain Eukaryota; kingdom Metazoa; phylum Chordata; order Ceratodontiformes; family Protopteridae; genus Protopterus; species Protopterus annectens. Next base: position 524,606,461 of record NC_056749.1, on the reverse strand, counting down.
CCTGTGCCGCCCGCCTAGGAATCTTGAGATATTCCCTTACAGCGACCGAAATCTGTGTGGAAAGCCTTAGAAAAATAAAGATCTAACTTTCTGTGGAAGAGAAGCTCTTCGAACTGCGGTGTCCAATTGACATCCCAGGAACACAATCCTGTGTGAGGAAGTCAAAAAAGAAGTCTGAATGTTCTCTTGGAATCCCATCTTGTGTAACAGCTCTCTCACCCAAGAGAGAAAGATTCCTAACACTTTGGAAAAGACTCTGCAGAGATAAGCAAGTCATGTAAATATGGAAAAATGTGGATATCCTGTAGCATGCAATGAGCTATGACTGGAACTTGACACTTTGTGAATGCTCTTGGTGCAGTGAATAGTCCAAAGGAGAAGGCAGAGAACTGATAATGTGATCCAGACAAACAAAACCTTAATAAACATCTGAAGTCTGGATGAATACAGATGTGATGATTCTCATTTTTTAAGTCTACTGTTACCAGAAAACTTGAAAGAGGAAGAAAAGGTAACAGGCTGTGAAGTGACATCATTCTGAATTTGGGCACTATCACAATAAAGGTTTAGGAAAGAAAGTTCCAGAACTGGCCTCCAAGCATTTTCTTTCTTTTACACTAAAAACATCCTTAAATAAAAACCCTTCCCCACCTGAGAATGAGGAACTAGTTCTGTCACTCCTTGGGACAGCATGTGATGAAGAACTGGTGGAAACAAAAGAGTGTGATCTGAAGGATGAGGAATGACCCCCCCCCCCCGAAAAAAAAGGAAGATTTTCCTTCCACTGCTGTCTATAACCTTGAGGCATGATTTTCAGATTTTGTCTGAAACAATCTGTTGCCAAAGAGAAAAATTGAGATTCAGACTTTCTGGAAGTAAAAAGAGGCCATGGTTGGAGGGGGTCACAAGTTCTCTTGAATAGTCATTCAGACTAGTTTGACTATCCTTGGTTTTAGGAAGTTCAAGACTTTTCTTTGGAACCCCCTTGCCATTTCTTCTTAGATGTCTGTTTACCTGAATTTTGTTTAGATTATTTGTTATGTTTTTTTTGACAAAATTAGATGAGTACATAGAAAATCCCTTGGACAATTTGGAAAATGAGGACTGAAGAATCTTAGAGAATCCTTGTATCAGCTTACCCATTCATTGCAGTTTTTGATCACCTCAGCAGTGGAGGGGCTAAGTGCTACATTTCTTTTTAAGGGAGATTTTAAAATCTCATTCTAACATCATATAGAAGGTTCTGAGAATGCAGCCATGCAAACCTTCTTAAAACAGTACCAGTGGTCATAGCACAGGAAGAAGTATCAACAGAGTCATACACACTGCAAACAATGAGCAGTGACCTGTGTAATATAAGAAACTAAAGTATTTAAATCCAAATTTTCCTCAGTAGAAGAAACTGATGATAAAACATCCCTCATACTTTCACAATTTGTTAGAAAAAACTTTAACATATGAGCCTGACAATTCAAAATTCTGAAAATCAAAGTTGCCAAAGTATACACTTTTTCCCATACCTATCAATAATTTTACCATCCTCATCAGACAAAGTAGGCTTGACCTCATCAGTACAGTATAAATGGAATGTTTGGCTATACTTTAGAAACACATGGGTGTGAAACCCAGCTCTGTGTGTTTCTAAAGTATAGCTAAATGTTCCACTCTTACTGTGCTGATGAAGTCAATAAAAAGGCTGAAACATGTATGTCCCAGCTAGTGGGGTTTGGCTATACTTGTCTGACTATGTCCACAAAGAGTATTCAGAAGCCATGTAGCTGAAACATTTGATTCATTAAGGGGTCATTTGCATATATCCCATTATCCCATAGGCATCCATTACAGGATGTTTAAGGTATCACACAGTGAAAATTCTAGCTTGGCCAGTCCTATAAGTGCAGATACCTTACTCAAGAAGACTAGATGTCCCACATTTCCTCTTCATACAACACATACCACAGTCTTTACTTTGCAGCTCTGGGTATGATGACTATGAGACACTTCTCTTCTCCAGAGCCATCTGAAGAAACTCCACTAGTGAAACATATTGCTTCTTACAAAATATTTTCTAATGTTGGAATAGACAGCAGCAAGCAGACTTAAACTAAAAAGAACATAGTGAAATGTAATTTCCCATGAAGGTTCAGTTTAGTGCCGTCTGTAAAGTGATTGCTGTCATGCTTTAATGGATCCCAGTATAGTACCGAGTTTTCTTTTACTCCCTTATATTTGGAAGCTGGACTACATTCTTCTGTTAGCATCTAACTGACTCAGCCCGGTCAGCTACTTAAATTATTTTTAAATTATTGTTTTCAGCAAAACAATTCTTTATACAACCTGTAATTGTACAGATTGCTTACATGTGAACTATATAGGCCTTAACTCCATATTGAGAAGAGAATCATTTATTTAGTTTGCCAGAAAGTCAAAGTGATTGTCTTAATTAAAAAAAATAAACATCGAACAAGAATTCAAGATGTTTGATTCCCTAAATAAATGGTACTAAGAGTCCACTGCTATAACCACACTTCTGAAAGGCTATGTGTTAATGAGAGTTTAAGGTGACAGTAACAGTTATAAAGACATTGAGGTTATGTGGCTAATGTGCAAATGTTGGACTAAGTTATTTGATCCTTTGTAGCATTTATGGGATGAATGATATTTGGCACAGATATTCTGAAAAATATCTTGCAGTCTTCTTATCATTATGGTGGCAGACCTTAGTGCTACATTAGATTCAATAACAGATCATCCCTGGAAGCCAAACGACATCTAAAATCACAAATGATGTCATTATCATTAACCAGAGATTTGGGGCTTGTTGATATGCAGATGGTGTCTTTCTCTGATGAACCAGGTTTTACTTTCATTACCCCACGGAAAGGAAAGAAAAAAAAAAAAAGAGTCCATCTGGACAGTTGTTAGTACTACCACATTATACAACTCCCCCCATTAATATTCAAAAACGTGCACGCTGATTGGTCAGCATGCACGTTGTAAATCAGAGTTATAGTAATGGAAAAAGGTCCGGTCGCCCTGACTTTTTCCATTACTATAAGTTTTTTTTCTCACTGTTTCGCTATGTTAAACTCATTTAACATAGCGAGACAGCTTTAAAAAAAGCAACGGAGATTCTCCGTTGCTTTTTTAAAGCTGTCTTGCTATGTTAAACTCCTTTAACATAGCGAGACAGTTTGTAAAAAGCAACGGAGATCTTGCTTTCTCCGTTGCTTTTTTCAAAACTGTCTCACTATGTTAAATGGGTTTAACATACCGAGACAGCTTTAAAAAAAGCAACACAGATTCTCCGTTGCTTTTTTTAAAGCTGTCTCGCAATGTTAAACCCATTTAACATAGCAAAAACAGTTTGTAAAAAGCAACGGAGATCTTGCTTTCTCCATTGCTTTTGCCCACAGATCTGATGTACTGCGTATGCGCAGTACATCAGAACTGCCGCAGAATACCAGACAGCTGTGGAAGGGCAGCAAGGAGGCATTATACAATGCCATTATTTAAGGAAAGTAATTATTTTTTTTCTTAAATAATGTCATTGTATAATAGCAATAACCCACTTCTGGGTGTGGGTAATGCTGGATTTACCCACGGTTGGCTTTATTTGGCCACTCGGGCTTCGACCTCGTGACCAAAAAACACCAACCGTGGGTAAATCCAGCATTACCCACACCCAGGCATGGGTTATTGCTATAATAATTAATGTTAGAACAGGCCAGTGTGACTGCTCTCTCCTGCCATCTAATAGACCATGGGGCTGTCATCATGAGTACCAGTACAAGAAACATATTTTTAAAAGATAGAGGGTGACTCCTGTTATTCACTCAAGTTGAAGGGGGTGGGTCTGGGGATGTGGGTTCAGATTGGCTATAATAAACATAACATGACGACTAGTATTTTTTTTTACCTCTTTCATGACATCTTTTACCATGCAGAACGGCCCAAATGCATATATATGCCCCCAGATTGGTGCAATAATCTTATATACTAATCTAGACAGAAATGTTTAACCAATCATGTTTATTTTTTAAATCCTAGCTAATCATGTGATATATAGCATAATGAATCATGTTATGTTTTATCATAGCCAATCATATCCCACATCTCCAGTCTCTCCCCTTTCATCTTGAGTTCCCTAAATATATAAGGCACAACTGTTGTAACTAGTAATTACACTAAAAGCTCATCTATCTGATCAATAAAAGATCTGTTTAATAAAAACATTTGGAATTCTGCACTTTATTTTGATGATTGGAAAAACCCTTAGAAAAATACTGCACTCAAGGGAAAATTAGCTATCAGGCAGCATAGGCTGGAAGTCTATAACTCCTGAGCACCCATAAGGTGCATTTTCCTTGCAAAGATCCTTCTCAGGACTTTCCTTATTTTTTGTTGTTTGTCCTTCCCACAGATGTAGGAGTGGTTTGATACCCTCAACCACAGGTGTTGCATTTTACGTACCAAAGAAAAGACACAATCTATTTAATGCAGTGTTTCAAAGCAGCAAATGGCTATATCACTAAATTAACAGTAATCAATAAGTCAGGGACTTTATTCCTCCATATTCGCAGCCGGGCCAGATATCTCCACCTTATATTATGTGATTTGTGGACTCTCTTTATTTACTGTAAATTTCTATAGAAGATATGTAGAGAATTTTGTCTTCAGTCACAAGAGATAATGTTCAGATTCTCTATTGACCACCCATCATGTAAGTCTTCCAGTATGGATAGGATAACAGTTTCAGTGCACAAGCTGTTAACAAACAGTCAAATACCCACCTTAGTTAAACTTTTTAATAAAATGCAGGAAGGTACACATATGTTTTCCTCAATGAAGGAATCTTTGCTGACTTTTTTCCCTGAACCAGGGGAAAAAAACAGAATATTGATAAATTATCATCTAATATTCATTAATAGTGTGATTAACTTCTTTGTAAAAGTATAGGCATCCCGCACCAAGCAGACCTTGTGAATAGTAGAATAAGCACTGACCAACTGCAATCATTACTTACCCTTAATGCAAACTACCTACCATTATTCTGACCTTTTCACAGATATTCTAATCGACTGTAAGAAATCATTTGAGTAATGCTATTGATTGGAGCTTATTCAATGAGTCACTGTGGATACCTGGCTTCCCCAACAGCTCTGATAGCCGTCCAGTCATTACATAACTCATAGCAGTCTAAGCATCATACTGACAGTATTATCTTTTCACCTTTCCATCTGTTTATTGTAGTAGATCAGGGTCCCCAGCTCTTTTTACATAATTGTGGACTGTTTGTTTTGTGGCATTTTGCAGCATTTAACACTTTGAGTTCAAGAACCTTAAATTTTAATGATTGCAGATTACAGCATAATCTTTACAAGGAAGCTTGTGGGTGAACTACTCTACTGAGCCAAAGGCTCTTATTTGACAGAACTCATTTGCTAATTAATCCTGATAATAACGATAGTTAACTCAGATGACTCTCCAGATGGCAGGAAGCATACACTGAGCTCTCTCTTCAGGTAATGCTCACATTCCAAATGATAAAAAACAGCTGACATCACTTCATCTTGAATGGATAATAGGCTATCTCTCATAGGGTGCATACTGGCTACACTTTATAAGGGCTCTGTAAACTTTGTCACAGGTATGCTAATCAGTTTTATTTATAATTTAATAAATAGGTAGATGGCCTGGCCAACTGATCCTTTTCAGTCATAATCCAGGCACAAAAACAAATAAAATACAAAAAGTAGTAAACACGGGTATTATTTTACATTGTGAAATATGGCAACCACACAGACAAAACACATACAATTTAATAATTATATAAATGAAGAATATTGTAATGACAGGGGCATAAGACTTGTTGTGTGAGGTGTTTCTTCAGTGGACACAAAGATTAAAAGCTTGTACAGAATAATTTGCATGCCTCTAACAAATGCAGTGAGAGATGAGGAAAAACATTATCCCATTTCTGTTTAATTCTACTCTAATCAAAGGGTTTTAATTAAAGGGAAGAAACATTAAGGAAGAATGCTATGGTAAACAACTATTTACAGATGCGCATTCAGTGGTCAGAGTAAACACATAAAGAGAAGTGCTTTAATAAGGGTGTTGTAAAAGTGACTTAACAGTGACACAGTGGTTGTTATCCTGTGCTACTAAAGTGGTTAAAGACTCAAGTGTCTTGAAGATATGTAAGACTTCATGGATATCTCAGGGGAGATGGCTCCAGTCAGTAGGTGCTAGCCTGGAAAAATGTTCATGATAAAAGTCTACAGAAAGTGAGATCAATGTATAATCTTAGGTTCATAGGTTGGTACTAGGCTGTCTGCCCTAGGGCCTATACAAGCCTAGCCATAACAATTCCCTGGCTATTTCTCCCCACACTATTTACTTCCCTGGACCCCTGTCTAGCAGGGTGACTGACGTGATCCCAGGGGTGAATTTCCTTTCTCCCATCCAATCATCAAGGTTCCTTTTAAAGAGGGCCAAAGAGGCACTCTGCTTGACATGTATGGGCAATCTATTCCAGAGTCTGGGGAGTCTCTGGGTCAGAAACCTATCCCTCCAGCATGTTTTGTTTATTGTGATGACAAGGTTTAGATCCCTGGAGCGTGTGGCTCTGAGGGATTGGGATTTCTTTAAGTGTAGCATGTCCAACAGCTCTGGGTTTGACATGACCTTGTATGTTAAGCAGAGATCGCCTCTGAGTAGACGATATGTGACAGAGTATAGCTGGAGATTTTTAAGGCTGTCAGCATAGGGCATCTGCTTTAGGCCTGTGATTCTTTTAGTGAGGTATTTCTGCGGCCTTTCCAGTTGTTGCAGATGTCTTGAGAGGTACATACCAAACGGGGCATTGTATTCTATAATGGGCCTAATGAGGGATGAGTACAGTGGGACAATGACCTCCTTTTTTCTGGATGAAAAGCCCTTAGTGATGAGGTGTGCCACATAGAAGGATTTCCTGACTGCTGTGGCGATGTGGTTATCGAAGATGAGACCACTGTCCACCTGTGTCCTTAAGCCTCTTATCACACTTTCGGTGTTTAGTGTACTGCCACCTATATGGTTATTCACGGATACATGTTTTTTTCCCAAAGGGGATAACTATACATTTCTTGGCATTGAGCCTGAGCCCATGGCTCTGGCACCAAGCATCTGTTTCTGTAAGGCCCTTTTGTAGAGTTTCCACATCATTTGGGGATTCAATAATGGCTCCCAGTTTGCAGTCATCTGCAAACTTTGTTAGCCAGAGTCCCTTAGTGTTAGCTTGTACTTCAGAGAAGTAGATGGCAAACAAGAGCGGTCCCAGAACTGAACCCTGAGGTACACCACTTGTCACTTGTCTGGAGCTGGATTTGGAGTCGGCTACTTTTACAGTGTGGATTCTATCAGTAAGCCAGTTAGCAACCCATTGGGTGACGTAGGGATTAATGCCCAACTTAGTAAGTTTATCTATGATTCCAGAGTGGGGGATGGTGTCAAAGGCCTTTGCAAGGTCTAGATAGGCTGTGTGGACCACCTTACCCTTGTCCATGGCTCTGGAGACTGATTTGAAGAAGTCAATCAGGTTCAGGAGACAAGATCGGCCCTTCACGAACCCAAACTGGGTGGGGTCCAGTGTTTGAAGGTTGCCAATGTCTTTGTTTATAAGTTCCATGATAATACGCTCCATGGCCTTGCAGATAAGGCTTGTCAGACTGATGGGATGGTAGTTTCCGGGATCCAAGGTGGATTCCCCCCTTGTGGAGTGGGATAACTGTAGCTCTGCGCCACTCAGTGGGCACGAAACCTGAGGTAAGGCTACGATTAAACATGACACTTAGGTGAGGTGCCAGTACATATTGTAGTTCATGTAGTACACAGCCCAGGATGTCATCTGGTCCCATGGATGCTGTATTCTTAGCTTTGGAGAGTGCATTTTTTACCTGTGTGGCCGTTATTACCGGAATTTGGCAATCTTCCGGTATTGAGATGGGCCATTTAGGGGGTGAGGGGTGAAGTTGGCACTGAATCGATCTGCCAGGATATTGGCAATATCCTTGGGATCAGTATATTTAATGCCATTCTGTTTTAGCTCAGAGCAGATCTGAGCATTGCCATTTAGAGTCTTGACATAGTTATAGAATCCCTTGTGGTTGTCTTTGGAATCTTTGGCAATTTTATTTTCGTAACTAGCTTTGGAGGATTTTATGAGGGATCTCAGTTTCTTACTGAGGCTGGTAAGGGAGTTTTTTGCATCCTGGGATTTTCCCCTTTTCTGCAACAGTTTCTTCCTTTTGTTGTAAAGTTTGTTTATAGCAGGGGACCACCAGATTGGCTTCCTTTTTTGGATGAGAGCATCTTGGTTCTATTTGGGATGGCACGATTCATGCATGAGTGGATGTGCTCATACAGTGCCTTAGTGTAGGATTCAGCAGTTGAACTTTCAGTTCCTGTCTGCATGGGTGTCATGAAGTTTGTCACTTCTGACTTGAGTAGCATGAAGTTGGCTTTGGAGAAGTTTTTTATGGAGGTTTCCTTACTGGGGGGTGGGGGTGGGATGTGGATGTTAAGGGTGATTAGCTTATGGTCAGACCTGACTAACGAGAGGGTGACCATAGGTGTGGAGCATCGATTTCCATGTTGGTAATGACCAGGTCTAGGATATTGGAGCCCCTGGTGGGACTATGGATTAGTTGATCCAGGACGTTGGAATTTATGAATTCCAAGAACCGTTAGGCAAAGGTGTTGGTACATGAGTAGTTTTCCCAGTTAATGGCAGGGTAGTTAAAATCACCCAGTATTAGGGTGTTTGGTTCTATCTTAATATTTTCCAGTATGTTTAGAAAGGTGTAGTGAGAATCTTGGGGTATGGTGGGGATCTGTAGCAAGCTACAATTTGGATTGCAGTCTTACCTAGTGTTAGTTGCACCTGGAGAATTTTAAAATAATATTATATATTTTTATATACATTTATTAATATCATTATAATTATAATTATTATATTTATTATTATTTATTATAAATATATATAAATTTTTATATATTTCATATATACATTTACATATATTTTTATATAAGGCGATTACATGAGTTTTTAAGTAAGAAGATTATTCTGCATAAGATTCTGCATAAGATCTAGATAAATCTGAGATAATCATTAGTGACATATTATTACATTATTATATTAGGTACATTTATAGTGTATATATTTATATTGTATTTTTTATACAAGCTGCATTTTAAGCATCGACTTGTTTTTATAGTATAGTTCATGAATTTTATAGTTACCTTCAATAGAAGTAGATTGTTGTATATTTAATATTTATAGATCTGCATGTAGTTTGTAGTAGTTTTTAATAGTGTTTAGAAGCATAATATTTAGTTATTTACCGAGCCATTTCATTCAGCATTACGAGTGTGTATAAGTGTTTACTTCGCCAGTGGCAACACTGAAATATCAGACAGAATACATGGGATTATGCTAATATGCATTTACAAACAGATAAATAACTAACCATATAGTATACATATTCCATGTATTTTGTACATTGTATGACATTTCATTTTATTTTATTTTATTATCATATAAGGCTTTAATGCATTAATTAATTAATAATTATTTTTGGCGCCAAAGGAGTGTATTTAAATGAAATGCGGAAGTGTAAAGATGGTTCTGAGGAAGTCTGGAGAGGAACAGATGAAAGCGCTTAACCCTCTGTGTTGATTATTTGTATTTTATTCAGTCAGTGTTACGTATTGTGTTGATCGCATCAACTGTGGATGTACTTTATGGAATAAAATTCGCTGTTGCACTACTACCTTCGTTAACGGATTTTTTGTGTTGGGGAAGCTGTGCTACTTAAGGAACACGGTCAAGCTCTTGGTTCTTGTTCTGGTCGAGCCTCCGTGCTGGGTTCAGTAATTGGATTATTGTTGGTTCGTGTATTTCTACTTTATGTGTTAATGAGAGTTTAAGGTGACAGTAACAGTTATAAAGACATTGAGGTTATGTGGCTAATGTGCAAATGTTGGACTAAGTTATTTGATCCTTTGTAGCATTTATGGGATGAATGATATTTGGCACAGATATTCTGAAAAATATCTTGCAGTCTTCTTATCATTATGGTGGCAGACCTTAGTGCTACATTAGATTCAATAACAGATCATCCCTGGAAGCCAAACGACATCTAAAATCACAAATTATATCATTATCATTAACCAGAGATTTGGGGCTTGTTGATATGCAGACGGTGTCTTTCTCTGATGAACCAGGTTTTACTTTCATTACCCCACGGAAAGAAAAAAAAAAAGAGTCCATCTGGACAGTTGTTAGTACTACCACATTATACAACTCCCCCCATTAATATTCAAAAACGTGCATGCTGATTGGTCAGCATGCACGTGGCAAATCAGAGTTATAGTAATGGAAAAAGGTCCGGTCGCCCTGACTTTTTCCATTACTATAAGTCTTTTTTCTCACTGTTTCGCTGTGTTAAACAAGTTTAACATAGCGAGGCAGTTTGTAAAAAGCAACGGAGATCTTGCTTTCTCCATTGCTTTTTTCAAAACTGTCTCACTATGTTAAATGGGTTTAACATACCGAGACAGCTTTAAAAAAAGCAACACAGATTCTCCGTTGCTTTTTTTAAAGCTGTCTCGCAATGTTAAACCCATTTAACATAGCAAAAACAGTTTGTAAAAAGCAACGGAGATCTTGCTTTCTCCATTGCTTTTGCCCACAGATCTGATGTACCGCGAGGCATGCGCAGTACATCAGAACTGCCGCAGAATACCAAGACAGCTGTGGAAGGGCAGCAAGGAGGCATTATACAATGCCATTATTTAAGGAAAGTAATTTTTTTTTTCTTAAATAATGTCATTGTATAATAGCAATAACCCACTTCTGGGTGTGGGTGATGCTGGTTACCCACGGTTGGCTTTATTGGCCACCGGCTTCTCGTGACCAAAAAACGCCAACCGTGGGTAAATCCAGCATTACCCACACCCAGGCATGGGTTATTGCTATAATAATTACTGTTAGAACAGGCCAGTGTGACTGCTCTCTCCTGCCATGGGGCTGTCATCATGAGTACCAGTACAAGAAACATATTTTTAAAAGATAGAGGGTGACTCCTGTTATTCACTCAAGTTGAAGGGGGTGGGTCTGGGGATGTGGGTTCAGATTGGCTATAATAAACATAACATGACGACTAGTATTTTTTTTACCTCTTTCATGACATCTTTTACCATACAGAATGGCCCAAATGCATATATATGCTCCCAGATTGGTGCAATAATCTTATATACTAATCTAGACAGAAATGTTTAACCAATCATGTTTATTTTTTTAAATCCTAGCTAATCATGTGATATATAGCATAATGAATCATGTTATGTTTATCATAGCCAATCATATCCCACATCTCCAGTCTCTCCCCTTTCATCTTGAGTTCCCTAAATATATAAGGCACAACTGTTGTAACTAGTCATTACACTAAAAGCTCATCTATCTGATCAATAAAAGATCTGTTTAATAAAAACATTTGGAATTCTGCACTTTATTTTGATGATTGGAAAAACCCTTAGAAAAATACTGCACTCAAGGGAAAATTAGCTATCAGGCAGCATATGCTGGAAGTCTATAACTCCTGAGCACCCATAAGGTGCATTTTCCTTGCAAAGATCCTTCTCAGGACTATCCTTATTTTTTGTTGTTTGTCCTTCCCACAGAGGTAGGAGTGGTTTGATACCCTCAACCACAGGTGTTGTATTTTACGTACCAAACAAAAGACACAATCTATTTAATTCAGTGTTTCAAAGCAGCAAATGGCTATATCACTAAATTAACAGTAATCAATAAGTCAGGGACTTTATTCCTCCATATTCGCAGCCGGGTTAGATATCTCCACCTTATATTATGTGATTTGTGGACTCTCTTTATTTACTGTAAATTTCTATAGAAGATATGTAGAGAATTTTGTCTTCAGTCACAAGAGATAATGTTCAGATTCTCTATTGACCACCCATCATGTAAGTCTTCCAGTATGGATAGGATAACAGTTTCAGTGCACAAGCTGTTAACAGACAGTCAAATCCCCACCTTAGTTAAACTTTTTAATAAAATGCAGGAAGGTACACATATGTTTTCCTCAATGAAGAAATCTTTGCTGACTTTTTTCCCTGAACCAGGGGAAAAAAACAAAATATTGATAAATTATCATCTAATATTCATTAATAGTGTGATTAACTTCTTTGTAAAAGTATAGGCATCCTGCACCAAGCAGACCTTGTGAATAGTAGAATAAGCACTGACCAACTACAATCATTACTTACCCTTAATGCAAACTACCTACCATTATTCCGACCTTTTCACAGATATTCTAATTGACTGTAAGAAATCATTTGAGTAATGCTATTCATTGGAGCTTATTCAATGAGTCACTGTGGATACCTGGCTTCCCCAACAGCTCTGATAGCCGTCCAGTCATTACATAACTCATAGCAGTCTAAGCATCATACTGACAGTATTATCTTTTCACCTTTCCATCTGTTTATTGTAGTAGATCAGGGTCCCCAGCTCTTTTTACATAATTGTGGACTGTTTGTTTTGTGGCATTTTGCAGCATTTAACACTTTGAGTTCAAGAACCTTAAATTTTAATGATTGCAGATTACAGCATAATCTTTACAAGGAAGCTTGTGGGTGGAACTCCTCTACTGAGCCAAAGGCTCTTATTTGACAGAACTCATTTGCTAATTAATCCTGATAATAAGGATAGTTAACTCAGATGACTCTCCAGATGGCAGGAAGCATACACTGAGCTCTCTCTTCAGGTAATGCTCACATTCCAAATGATAAAAATCAGCTGACACCACTTCATCTAGAATGGATACTAGGCTATCTCTCAAAGGGTGCATACTGGCTACACTTTATAAGGGCTCTGTAAACTTTGTCACAGGTATGCTAATCAGTTTTATTTATAATTTAATAAATAGGTAGATGGCCTGGCCAACTGATCCTTTTCAGTCATAATCCAGGCACAAAAACAAATAAAATACAAAAAGTAGTAACACGGGTATTATTTTACATTGTGAAATATGGCAACCACACAGACAAAACACATACAATTTAATAATTATATAAATGAAGAATATTGTAATGACAGGGGCATAAGACTTGTTGTGTGAGGTGTTTCTTCAGTGGACACAAAGATTAAAAGCTTGTACAGAATAATTTGCATGCCTCTAACAAATACAGTGAGAGATGAGGAAAAACATTATCCCATTTCTGTTTAATTATACTCTAATCAAAGGGTTTTAATTAAAGGGAAGAAACATTTAGGAAAAATGCTATGGTAAACAAATATTTACAGATGCGCATTCAGTGGTCAGAGTAAACACATAAAGAGAAGTGCTTTAATAAGGGTGTTGTAAAAGTGACTTAACAGTGACACAGTGGTTGTTATCCTGTGCTACTAAAGTGGTTAAAGACTCAAGTGTCTTGAAGATATGTAAGACTTCATGGATATCTCAGGGGAGATGGCTCCAGTCAGTAGGTGCTAGCCTGGAAAAATTCTCATGATAAAAGTCTACAGAAAGTGAGATCAATGTATAATCTTAGGTTCATAGGTTGGTACTAGGCTGTCTGCCCTAGGGCCTATACAAGCCTAGCCATAACAATTCCCTGGCTATTTCTCCCCACACTATTTACTTCCCTGGACCCCTGTCTAGCAGGGTGACTGACATGATCCCAGGGGTGAATTTCCTTTCTCCCATCCAATTGTCAAGGTTCCTTTTGAAGAGGGCCAAAGAGGCACTCTGCTTGACATGTATGGGCAATCTATTCCAGAGTCTGGGGAGTCTCTGGGTCAGGAACCTATCCCTCCAGCATGTTTTGTTTATTGTGATGACAAGGTTTAGATCCCTGGAGCGTGTGGCTGTGAGGGATTGGGATTTCTTTAAGTGTAGCATGTCCAACAGCTCTGGGTTTGACATGACCTTGTATGTGTCTGAGTAGACGATATGTGACAGAGTATAGCTGGAGTTTTTTAAGGCTGTCAGCATAGGGCATCTGCTTTAGGCCTGTGATTCTTTTAGTGAGGTATTTCTGCGGCCTTTCCAGTTGTTGCAGAGGTCTTGAGAGGTACATACCAAATGGGGCGTTGTATTCTATAATGGGCCTAATGAGAGATGAGTACAGTGGGACAATGACCTCCTTTTTTCTGGATGAAAAGCCCTTAGTGATGAGGTGTGCCACATAGAAGGATTTCCTGACCATTGTGGTGATGTGGTTATCGAAGGTGAGACCACTGTCCACCTGTGTCCCTAAGTCTCTTTTCACACTTTCGGTGTTTAGTGTACTGCCACCTATATGGTTATTCACGGATACATATTTTTTTCCCAAAGGGGATAACTATACATTTCTTGGCATTGAGCTTGAGCCCATGGCTCTGGCACCAAGGATCTGTTTCTGTAAGGCCCTTTTGTAGTTTCCACATCATTTGGGGATTCAATAATGGCTCCCAGTTTGCAGTCATCTGCGAACTTTGTTAGCCAGAGTCCCTTAGTGTTGGCCTGTACTTCAGAGAAGTAGATGGCAAACAAGAGCGGTCCCAGGACTGAACTCTGAGGTACACCACTTGTCACTTGTCTGGAGCTGGATTTGGAGTCGGCTACTTTTACAGTGTGGGTTCTATCAGTAAGCCAGTTAGCAACCCATTGGGTGACGTAGGGATTAATGCCCAGCTTAGTAAGTTTATCTATGATTCCAGAGTGGGGGATGGTGTCAAAGGCCTTTGCAAGGTCTAGATAGGCTGTGTGGACCACCTTACCCTTGTCCATGGCTCTGGAGACTGATTTGAAGAAGTCAGTCAGGTTCAGGAGACAAGATCAGCCCTTCACGAACCCAAACTGGGTGGGGTCCAGTGTTTGAAGGTTGCCAATGTCTTTGTTTATAGGTTCCATGATAATACGCTCCATGGCCTGGCAGATAAGGTTTGTCAGACTGATGGGACGGTAGTTTCCGGGATCCAAGGTGGATTCCCCCCTTGTTGAGTGGGATAACTGTAGCTCTGCGCCACTCAGTGGGCAAGAAACCTGAGGTAAGGCTATGATTAAACATGACACTTAGGTGAGGTGCCAGTACATATTGTAGTTCATGTAGTACACAGCCCAGGATGTCATCTGGTCCCATGGATGCTGTATTCTTAGCTTTGGAGAGTGCATTTTTTACCTGTGTGGCCGTTATTACCGGAATTTGGCAATCTTCTGGTATTGAGATGGGCCATTTAGGGGGTGAGAGGGGGGTGAAGTTGGCACTGAATTGATCTGCCAGGATATCGGCAATATCCTTGGGATCAGTATATTTAATGCCATTCTGTTTTAGCTCAGAGCAGATCTGAGCATTGCCATTTAGATTCTTGACATAGTTATAGAATCCCTTGTGGTTGTCTTTGGAATCTTTGGCAATTTTATTTTCGTAACTAGCTTTGGATGATTTTATGAGGGATCTCAGTTTCTTACTGAGGCTGGTAAGGGAGTTTTTTGCATCCTGGGATTTTCCCCTTTTCTGCAACAGTTTCTTCCTTTTGTTGTAAAGTTTGTTTATGGCAGGGGACCACCAGATTGGCTTCCTTTTTTTGGATGAGAGCATCTTGGTTCTATTTGGGATGGCACGATTCATGCATGAGTGGATGTGCTCATACAGTGCCTTAGTGTAGGATTCAGCAGTTGAACTTTCAGTTCCTGTCTGCATGGGTGTCATGAAGTTTGTCACTTCTGACTTGAGTAGCATGAAGTTGGCTTTGGAGAAGTTTTTTATGGAGGTTTCCTTACTGGGGGGTGGGGGTGGGATGTGGATGTTAAGATTGATTAGCTTATGGTCAGACCTGACTAACGAGAGGGTGACCATAGGTGTGGAGCATCGATTTCCATGTTGGTAATGACCAGGTCTAGGATATTGGAGCCCCTGGTGGGACTATGGATTAGTTGATCCAGGACATTGGAATTTAAGAATTCCAAGAATCATTGGACAAAGGTGTTGGTACATGAGTAGTTTTCCCAGTTAATGGCAGGGTAGTTAAAATCACCCAGTATTAGGGTGTTTGGTTCTATCTTAATATTTTCCAGTATGTTTAGAAAGGTGTAGTGAGAATCTTGGGGTATGGTGGGGGATCTGTAGCAAGCTACAATTTGGATTGCAGTCTTACCTAGTGTTAGTTGCACCTGGAGAATTTCAGACGCATTGTGTTGGGCAACTAGCCTGGTGGTGTGAATATCCTTGGTGAATATCGACACTCCTCCACCTTTAGTGTTTCGGTCCTGGTTTGGTGGCCGAAAAGTGTGGTAAGTGCTGTAGCCTGGTATTGCAGGGGTGCTCTCTAGAGCCTTGAACCAGGTCTCAGTTACTGCACAGTTTCTCCTACACTTTCTTCTATTAAAGAATAAGGAAGCATTTTATTATTAGTTTGTTATAAAAAGCTAGACAGTATTAGTGGATATGTAGATCTTAAAGGTGACAGCTGCAAGAAGCAGCTTGCTTAAGGAGGGTCAGGAAGCTACCTAGCTCTGTTGCTGCATTTTACAGTTGTGTTTTTTCTAAGGGCTAGTGTAATGAATCTATAAAATTTATTTGTATTTGTTTGCATGGCTTTTGTGTTTTTCTTAGAATTTACAGTTGGAATAAGAGTGCATATTCCAGTCAGGTGATTAAGACACAGAATGAAACAA